>NW_006399929.1:6161634-6198486 GCF_000299155.1 Elephantulus edwardii | reverse complement strand
TACAGAGCCGGAGCTAAGAAAAACAATACCCTTCACAATAGCAAATCACAAGATTAAATACTTGGGAGTAAATCTAACCAGAAGCACAAAGGATCTATTCAAAGAAAATTACAAAACATTACTGCAAGAAACAAAAGAGACCTGGAGACGTGGAAGAATATCCCTTGCTCATGGATAGGAAAACTCAGTATTGTGAAAATGGCAATACTACCAAAGGCAATTCACACATTCAATACAATCCCAATAGAAATACCAATCCCATTCTTCAACGAGATGGTAAAAGTAATCTCCAGTTTCATTTGGAATGGAAAAAAGCCTCGAATAAACAAAGCACCCCTTAAAAATAGAAAAACTTAGGAGGCATCTCACTCCCTGATTTAAAATCTATTACACTGCTGTGGTGGCGAAGACATCGTGGTACTCGTAACAATGCTGTGATTCTTTAGGAGGGTAGATTTCATCTGTTTTCCTGAGGAGTGACTGGTGGGTTCAAACAGCTGATGTTTGGCAGCTCATTGTTTGACCACAGTTGCACTAGAGCTCCTTAGAAATCCTGCTGGTAGGATGTTTAAAAGAACTGAAATTTCACTTCTTACAGATCTGAAGGCTCTTGGCCAAATGGAACATCTCCCTGTTGAAGCTCCAGGTGTCCTTTCCCTCATGTCTCTCTTCCGCCATTTCTACCTGCCTCTCTCTCTCTCTCTCTCTCTCTCTGTCTATGCAGCATTTCACATAGTTCAGAAGTGATTAGGTTTAGGATCCACTCTACAGTGGCGTGACCTCCTCTGATTGATTGCATTATATTAGATTGCATTTGTGTCAGGAGATCACATTACATCAGATTATATCTGCAGGTAGAGATTGGGTTGCCAGCACACATCTTGGAAGTGAATAACTCAATCCATGACATAGGGGTGTTCCCCCCCCCCCCCCGTGGGGTGCAGGAAAAAGAAATGATTTTGGAATCAGGCTGTCATTGGTTCCAACCCTGCTTCTTTTCTTCATAAACTGGAGCTGTTACATCAGTTCCTGAAATACTCTAAGACTTATTCAGTAGCAGTGAGGTTTTTTTAGTTAATGTGCTAATGTTGGTCTAAATGCTTGATATAGTGTTGTTGTTAGGTGTCATCATGTTATCTAGGACTCAGCAACCCTGTGAATGACAGATCTGAACCCTGACTTATTTTGCAGTATCCCCACCCTCTCTGATAGGCTGAGCCCGTTCTTACAGTCATTGCGCCAGTGCACCTTGTTGAGGACCGTCCTCTTCTTTCCTTGACCTGGCCACTATCTTTCCCAGCATGGTGAGTTTTCCCAAGGATCAGCCCCTCCTGACAGCATGGAAAAAGCACGTGAGATGAAGCTAGCTCGCTTAATACTAAAAATATCCCTTGATAGGGAACACTTTCCTCCTTACAGATGAGGAAGTGGAAATACTAAGTGAAAAAGTAAATGAAATTCTTTTGCGAGGGGTCAAACAGAAGTCATCTAACTTGACACTTTTAACCACTAGCCTACACCAACTCTCCCAGGAAGTCATCAATGAATAGACTTGGTTTAGTGAATAAGGTATTAGGTTACTAATGTAAAGTTGAGTGATTTGAATCTACTGTGGGGAAATGATGGACAATTGTTTCTCTCAAAGGTTTGTAGCCTTGGAAATGGCATGGAGTGGTGCCCCGAGTCAGAATTGACTCTGCAGCAGTGGGGTTTTGTTGTTATTAACTTTACAGAGCCCAGAAAGAAATGCCTGTTTTAGAGTCCACCTCCTGGAATGCTTCCTCACTCCCTAAACAAAAGAAGAAAAGAGGAAACAGGAGGAACAACAGAATGTGAGAGAGCATTTTTTTTACTTGATTTACAAGTTACAGCTAGACCTGCCTCCATGGTAGGTGACCCCTATAGACAGTGGGGAAGCCACAAGTAGACAATTACCAGGTTTTCTCAACTAGCATATAAGTCAGTGCCAAGCAGATGTTGATGGATTTCAGAGAAACGTCATAAAATAATGATTAAGCTGGAAAGAATTTGAATGGCAAAAATTCAGCCTTAAATTTATAGCTTTACGACTGCTTGGAGCATTTGCATTAGTTGTGTAAAAATTCAGTCTTCAATCTGGCGCTCTACTGAGGATTTATAAAGAGGCAGATTGAGTAGAGGGAGACCACCATCTCTGGATAATTAAAGACAGTGGTCCCTCTGCTGGCCGACCTTCAGCTCTGCTCACAGACTGTGGTAAGGAAGCACAAGATAACAATCCACTGCACGGTGTTTAAGTCTCCAGTTCTGGAGCCAGGTGACCTGTACACAAATTGTAACTACACCACATCCTAGTTGTGATGTTGTTGTTGTTCTTAGGTGCCATTGAGTCACCTATGTCTTATGTTGTTGTTTTTATGTTCTGTTAAGTGGAGCATGACTCATAGTGACCCCACATCTTACAGTGACTGTAAACAACACATCTGACTCTTCTCCTACCCTGCACATTATTGTTAAGCATACTGGCTGTGTAGCTTTGGTTACATTTATTAACCTTTCTGTGCTTTCATTTGATTCAGCAGATAACGGGCGGAATAATGACACTTACCTCATAGGTTTGTTGTGTTCTGTGAGTTAAAACACAGAAAGACTCTTGGTCAAGTATGTAGCACTGGTAATTACAGCTGAGTAGTTATTATTACAACCTTGTCACATCTATCGATACCTGGGTGATACAAATGGTTTATACTCAACTACAGATTGGTGGGTTGAACTTAAGCAGTAAGCTCATGAAAGAAATCCCTGGTGACCTGCTTCTGTAAAGATTTTGGTCAAGAAAACTCTATGGGGCATCTGTATACTCTAACACATGGGGCTACCATGCATTGGAATCAATTAGACGACAATAAGTTCGGCTTTGTTGTAGTTTATCCTATCTAAAAAAGAGCTCTAGTGGTAAGAAGCTGTGCTGCAATCCCACAGGCAAGCCTGGTGCAAATCCACCAGTTGCTCCAGGGCAGAAGGATGGGTGATCTCCTCCTTGCCTTTTACTGCATCTGAAAACCTGCTAGAGCGTCAGTTATGAGCTGGTTCCAACTTAATGGCACACAACAACAGCAATGGGCTAGGGAGCTTTGACATCCTTGGGGTAAGGAGCTGCATTGTCAACCCAAAGGCAGGAAGTTCAAATCTACCAGCTGCTCCATGGAGAAAGATGGGCGATCTCCTCCCATGTGATTTAAATCCTCTGAAATCCTGTTGGAGGGTCAGCAATGAATCAGTTCCGACTTGACAACACATCACAATAACAGGTTTAGAGATTGCCGTACAATGGAGAACCACTTGAGACAAGGTGAAGACCAGGCCTCTGGTTCATGTCATTTCCAATACCAGATTCGAAGAGGGCAGAGCTGGGCGTATGGGAGAATTGCCACCTCTCTTCAGATGGGTCTTCTCTTTGCTGTGGGATGCTCCCTGCAGCTGGCTTCCGGCGTGACCCAGAGCTGCAGGTGTAAGGCTAATCTTATAGGCTGCAATTATTCATGTTGTGTCCAGTTTGCTGAGCTTTGCAGAGCAAGGGGCAGCTCTTAAAGCTGCAGGGGCATGCTGGAGAAGTGAGGAGTTACAGTCTTAGAGTAATTCCCCTTGGAACTCAGCCCCTCAACCTCTCCTCGCTTCTCTTACCTTTCTCTGGGAGCATCTTTAAAGTGGCTTCATTTATATGTGCCACCACCTCTAGTATAAAACTGTTGTTAAACACCCAACGTTAGGACTGGGGCTATTGGATAAATAAAATACTGCTGTATATTCAAGCATGTCCTTTACAGCATTATATTAAAACAATAAATCAAGTATCACAGACACCGCGTTTGAGCCAGCTTTTATTGCATTATTCCATTCTCTCCATTATCCAGTTTTAAAATCCCCCCCCTCTGCATTTATGATTTTGAAACATTACATCAGTTAGGTCCCTATGGCTCTTTAATCTAATCCAACACTTTAAGAGGTAGGTAAGTGTTTAGGACACTGGGCCAGCTCTGATCGTTTTATGAAATGGTTATTTTATAGATGAACATTACCTTTAGTACCAGATTCTGTGGTGTGTTTTGGGGAGGGGCAATCTGGTTACAATTATAAGTAGTATTTCTTAAGAGCTGCAGCCGAAAGCTCAGCCAAGTGAGGATGAGATACTGCTTCCTCGATGGGTCGTAGCATATTGGTCCAAGATGCCAAAAAGAAGCACGTCAGTGTCCCAGCTTCACTCTTCTCCTAGAATGGGGGGGTATTGGGGTGGGAGGGTGGCAGGGAGTTATGTGAACTATCGCTGAAGGTGATTCTACTGAAAAAACTTTCAGGGCTTTGCTTCCTGAAACAATGCTACTCATTCATAAGCTCATTTGTCACCTGTATCAAAGAAGATACAACTATTGTATGATAGGGAGCTCTGATGGCTTAGTGGTAAGGAGCTGCACTACTAACCCAAAGGCAGGTAGTTCAGATCCATCAGCTTCTCCAAAAGAGGAAGATGGATAATCTCCTTATATGCAATTCACCGTTTCTGTAAAACCTGCTGGTGGGTAGGCTCTGTGTTGGTTCTCACTCGACAGCATATGGCAACAACAACAACAACAACAATATCAAAGAAGAATATATATTGGATGATGAAGCACTGTTGTTGTTATTATATGCTGCAAGTCACTTGCAACCCATAGCGACCCTATACAGCAGCTCTGAACCCTGCCCTTTCCTGAGCCAGTCTCACGAATTCTGACACACCAATCCCCATTGCGCCAGTCACTGTATCAACCCACCTCATCTGGGATCTTCCTCGGATGAAGCATATTATAATATCAAATAAACTCTCACTCACTCTCATTGTTCTCAAGCTGAAACTGACTCATAGCGGACCCTCCATTAGGTCTCAGAAGCTGTAAATTACATGGGAGGAAATTGTCCGTCTTTTAGTATAGACTCTGGTGGATCGGAAGCTCCAGAGAAGCAAGGCCTTTAGGGTAGCAGCACAATTCCCTATGAACTAGGTTGTCAGAGTTCTCTTCGGATGCACAGGATGGAATGAAGCCTTAAGAGCAATGATTCTGTGGCTACTTCCAGCTTTCCGAGTTCAACACATTGGCTGAACTTTACAACTGATGAGGAGTGACATTTAAACTACTTGATTTGACTCTGTTTTCTGCTTGAATATTTGTAAGATATTTAGCTTGATGGTCACGGTTAATAAACATGTGCAAGAACACTGGAGAACATCTGGGCAGGACAGGGCACAGTGGTCCATGGTGCCAACTGGAGAGAAAAGAACTTGTCTTTTATTCTGGCAGCATGCCATCCACAGGAACCCTTTTTAGGCAGTTTTTAAATGTCAGCCTCAAACTTGCACGTGTGAAAAGTGAAAGACAATAGGCTGCTGAATTTAAGTAGGAAAAAAATGTTAATTTTTTATGTGTTTAAAAGGACTTTGAAGTATTTAAACAAGCACAATTGACCGCCTCTGTAGAGTTCAGATAACGAGGCAAATGACGGTTTCTGTGCAGCCCGATGATAAAATAGGCAATATTCATTTTATGAAGTAGTATGTTTTTTTCTCCTCAAAAAATGATGAAAAGGAAAATGTAGGCAATTTGTAAAATGTGAAAAAGTGGAAAGTAGGGCAGGAATCTCTCTTAAAATATTATTATCAATATTTTGGTGGGTTTTCTTTAGGTTTTTTCCCCCTATACTTTTTTATTAATTTCATTTGATTTTGACATAGCTAAGTAAAAATGTAATTTACAGACTAATGTGTATTATTTTGCTCTTACCATAATATGACTATAGTGATAACTTAAAGAATCTTGGCCAAATTATCCAAGGAAATAAACTAACTTCTTTGGACATCACAGCAAAGAGCTAGAAAATTGGAAAAATAAAATCTGTTATCACTTTAGAATATTCTTTCCCTCGCTCTTGGTTGTTGCTTCCTGCATGAGTGTCTTTGGACTATAGTAACTCTACATTATTTTAGAACAGAACAGACCAGGCTACTGCTGCATCCAGCCCTGGTTCAAATCCCAGGTCTGCTTTTCACTCTTAGACAAGTTTCCTTCTCTATAAAACAATGATTATAAAACTTCATATCACATAGGATAGTTGTCAACTAAAATGTGGAAGAAAGTATTTAGGGCAGTGATATTAGATTTTACCACTTGTTTTGCCAGTTTTTTGGACTAGGATAGTTTGTGAGTTGTAATGCTGGGAGCTATACATTGGTATTTTAAGTGGAATACACAGGACTCAAACCAATTATGCATGTGGGAAGAGATGAAGGAGAAGCTCAATGTCATCATTTAGAATATGGTGGAGGGTCAAAAATCAGAACGGACCATTAATTGCTCCCATGCAAGTTCAAGTTGAAGAAAATGAAAACAGGTCCACAAAAGCCAAAGTACAAGTGCACATCTATCTCATGACATTTGGAGACCATTCTAAGAATAGATTTGTCATATAGACATTAATGACTGAAGACCAGATGAGTTGTGGAATGGCATCAAGGACATCATAATTGAAGAAAGTAAAAGATCGTTTAAGATACAGTCAAGAAAAAAAAAAGATGAAATGGATATTAGTACAGACACTGCAATGTTCTCTTGAATATAGTGTAGCTAAAGGGAGTGGAATAAATGAAGTATAAATAGATTTCCAAGGGCAGTTCAGGAAGACAATACAAACTATTATCATGAAGCTTTCAATGATCTGGGATTCGCCAGCCAGACGGGAGCAACATGCCCTCCACTTCTTAAACTGAAAGATGAAGAAAAAAAGAAAATCAAGCTTTAAGTTGCAATATTGAGGAATTCTATGGGCTAAAGAAGAAATTTTATGGTCAAAAAGAAGAATTGATGGCTCTCAATTGTGGTACTGGCAAAGAGTACTGAATATTCCATGGACTGTCAAAAGAAGAAATGAATCTATCTTGGACGAGGTTCAACGTTCAACCAGGGTACTCCTTCGAGGCAAGGATGGTGAAACTTCGACTCACATACTCTGGGCATGTTGTCAGGAAGGGACAGTCTGTAGAAAAAGACTTGATGCTGGAGAAAGAAGAGGGTCAGAGAAAGAGAGGAAGGTCCTCAACGAGATAGATCAACCCAGTGAGAATGACAATGGGCTAAAGCATGGCAGAGGTGATGAGAACAGAGTGGGTTAAGGCAATGCTTGTGGTTGTTGTCTGTTGTTCATAGAGCCACTATCTGTTGCTGGTGGTGTAGTCAACTTGATGACAAAAACAACAGTCAAAATATTGAATGAGACAAGAAGTAAAAAAAACAAAAAAAACTTTAGATGAAATACATGGGCACTATGCCAAAAAAAAGTCCTTATTCACCTGAGTCCAGATCTCTGCTGCTTAGCAAGTAATCGGAAAGACCATGATCTAAGTAGATGCACCCTAGTCCTAAAACTGACATCATTGCTCCTCAAGAATTTAGAAGAAGTTTGTCTCCTGCTTTCCTGACTGCTGATACCATGGGTATTGATTGTAGATCCAAGTAAGATGAAGTTGTTTATTTTTTTAATAAAATTTTTTACTTTAATTATGATTTTTACAAAAGTTTACAGAAAAGTTAGCTTTTCATTCACTCATTGTTGCACATTTTACCACTCTCCCTCCCTTCCCCCTCTGTAAGTTGACATTTTTTTTTAAAAAAAAAATTACAAGTTTATTTACAAAATTCAAATACATCTTTCCTCTATCTGTCATGATGTTGCCTACTGGTCAAATGGTAAGAATTTCTGTTTCCTTGATGTTGAGATGCAATCCATATTGAAGGCTGTGCTCTTTTATCTTCTGTAACAAGTATTTCAGTTCCTCCTGAATGTCAGCAAGCAAGATTGTGTTATCTGCATAATGTAGCTGATTGACTTGTCTTCCTCTAATCTTGATGACAGAAGAATTGATGCCTTTAAGCTGTGGGTTTGGAAAGGATTACTGTACATCCCCTGGATTGCCAGAAGAACAAACAAATATGTCTTGGAAAAAGTGAAGCCAGAGTGCTCCTTGGAGGCAAAGATGATAAAGCTTCATCTCCTTGGAACACGCTTGGACATGATTTTTAAGAAAGTCTGAGGGTCGACAAAAGAGAGAAAGATCCTCAACCTGGTAGATTGACACAATGGGCTCTAGTGTGTCAGGAAGTGTGTGAGGATGGCACAGGATGGGCCAGGATTCAGATCTGCTGTTCTGACAGTCGCTATGGGTCATACTTGAATTTGAGGGCACCTAATAACAACATGAAAAAGGAAAAAAAAAGGAATTCTGGTGGTTGAGTTGTAAAGAGTTACACCAATGTAAAGGCACATAGTTAAAATCCACCAGCTTCTCCTCAGAAGAAGGATGGGAAATCTCCTTCTGTGTTATTTATTCTCAGAAAAGCCACTGGGGAGATAGCTATGAGTTGATTCCAACTCAATTATACATGACTTGGCAAAAAGCATTGCTCAACACTCTATCTTTTCAGAAGGTAATATATTATCAGAACTGAAGGTATTGAAGGGAAAAGTTCAAGCTGTGCAGAAAAACAAGGCTACAGGAATTGATAGAATACCAAATGAGACACTGCAACAAAAGGATGTTATTCCAGAAGTACACATTCTTCCATGCCAAGGTATATGGAAGACAATTACTTGGCCAACCCCCTGGAAAAGATCCATGGATGTGCCTTTTCTAAAGAAAGATGATACAACCAGTTGCAAAAATTACCAAACAATATAATAAATAGTACAGGTGAAGGAAATACATGGGAGATAATTTAAAAAATAGTTGCATCAATAAGCAACTGCCAGGAATGGAAGCTGGATTCAGAAGAAGACGTTAACCAGGCATATCATTGCTAATGTTACAGGAATCTCAGCTGGAAGTAGAGAATATAAAATTTCTTTACCTGTATTTGATTGACTATGTAAGGTAGTTTTATCGCATGGACTATCATGAGCTATGGACAACATTGTGAAGAGTAGCAATCCCAGACTGCTTACTTGTGCTCAGGCAGAACCTGTACATAAAGAGGCACGTATTGAAACAAAACAAATGGATACTGCATGGTTTCAAATCAGGAAGGGTGTTCACTGAGGTTACATTCTCTAACCATATTAGTTTGCATGCTGAGCAAACAATTTGATAAATAGGACTGTATGAAGAAGACATCAGGGTAGGTGAAACATTCACGAACAACCTATAATACGCAGATGATGCGACTTTGCTGAAAGTGAAGAGAACTTGAAGCACTTACGGATGAAGGTCAGAGAAGATAGCTTTCAATATACATTGCACTCCAACACAAAGCCGAAATTCCAACAATTAGACCAATAAGTAACATGATACGTGGAGAAAAGACTGAAGTTATCAAGGATTTAATTTTACTTAGTTCCACAATCCTTGCTCACAGAAGTGTTTTTTGTGTGTGTACTGTTGAGTCAGAACCAACTCATAGCTGACCCTCCAGTGGGTTTTCAGAGGCAGTCAATTGCATGAAAGGAGATTGCCCCTCTTTCTCCCACATTGCTGCTGGTGAATTAGAACCACGTGCCTTGGGGATTGCAGTGAAGCTTCTTAAACTAGTAGTCATGAAATTGAATAACACATAATAACCACTTTGAAGATGAAAATGTGCCTACCTTAAGCCATAGTCCTGTCATACGTATGTGAAAGCTGAACAAAAAACAAGGAAGACGGAAGAGGAATTGACTTTTACTTATGGTGGTGTTGAAGAATGTGGCAAATATCCTGGTCTCACAAAAGAACAGATCTGTTTTGAAAGGAGCTTAGACGGAATGTTTCTTAGTAGGGAAGATGCCAAGACTTCATCTCGTTAACAAGTGGGACTGATCCCTGGAGAAGTCCATCATGCTTGGTAAAATAAAGGGTCAGTGAAAACCGGAAGACCCTCACCAAGACGGAGTGGCACTGCTGCAGTAGCAGGCTCAAACAAGGCGGCGGTTGTGAATCCGGCAGTGTTTTTCTGTTGTGCATGGAGTGGTGAGAGTGAGAACTAAGGATACCTAATAACAGCAACAGTGTTAGATGACACAATATTGCTTCTAATTACATCATTATCGTTTTCAGGAAAAACAATAAACCCTAATCAGTGGAGAATTTATGGGCTTGGCTGCAAATCAGAGTTGTAGGCTTGCTTTCAATCAGAGGGTCCTTGGAAGAAAGGCCCGGCAACCTGCCGCTGAAAGAAACAGCCCTCAAGAAGGGAATGGAGCTCAGGCCTGCTCTGACACACACGGGTTGCCGTGATTGGATTGTACTGGAGAGCAACTAGCTGGTTCTGTTAGTGAGCAGAGGTGCTTTACTTTCACAGGATCCATGCCTCATCACATTCATCTATTCATGATGCAGATGTCTGTGACATAGGAATTGCCATCCTGTTTGGGGGATGAGAAAACAGAGGTTTGGAGAACAAGTCACGTAACTCCTCCAAAGTCCCGGATTGATAAATGTGAAAGCGAGAAGCTATATGGGACTTCATCAAAGCTTCATAAACAAACCCCAGGTGTCTCCTGTTTCACCTGCGAAGCTGTGGAGCAATTGCTTTTGAAGAAGGAAGTGCATGAGGAAAGGCAATGGGGGATTCTGAGAACACGTTGGGGTCTGGAAGTTCCCCTAAACTCTCTACGAGGGGTGTGAAAAGCCATGATTTATTTTGAGGTCGCTTTAGTGACTGTGCTTATTTCTTTACTTTCACCATCCTGAGACAAGACCACATGCGTCACAGCACTTTGATCATTTTGTTCAACATGTTTTTACTTAGAGATAAAAAAAAAGCCAACAACAACATAAAAGGGAGCATGTCAGCCCTCCATGAGGGATTGCAGAAAGGGAAGACACACATTTTCTTTTCTTCAATTTTCTCTAGGAAATAAGTCATTAGAGCTGAGAACGGGAGCCTGGGAATGCCAGTCTACTCTCAGGCATGATTATGTCATCTGCAAACAGCTTTTGAAAGAACCACCCAGGGTAATTTATCAAGGAAACTGTTTTTGACTCTACTCTTTCCCCTGGAGTTTAGGAAACTTCAGCAGGTGGCATTTTGGTGTTTAGCATGACAAGCTTGTGAAATTGCAAAAGCTAGTAATGGAAGAGAAGTTTATTTTGCCTCTTTGGCATATGAAAAAGAAGTGAGAAAAAAAAATGGACAGTTTGAATGTGCCAGGCCCTGTGCTGGAGGCTTTGACATGGCCTAACTATTAAAGGGTTGAATTATGTTCCCCTAAAATATGTGTCTATGTGGCAAGACCATGATCCTCAGAGGTTTGACAATGACGTCATGTTGTAAGTGTGGCCTGTGTGTAAGAGAAAACTAGTTGAAAAAGATTGGAGGTGAAATACAACATCCTTGATCTTGTTCCAGTCCTGATCCAATCAATATAAGGGCAGTTTCCCTGGACTGTGGCCTGCAACCCCTTTTATCTCAGAAGAGATAAAAGGAGAGATGCAAGCAGAGAGAGACGGACTTAACTGCTGTGAAGAGCCTAGTGAGTCTTTCGGACACAGGAAGCTGCACTGGGGATCTTCTAGATCAAGGAGAAGGTAGAGGCCAAGACACAGAGATTTCCAAAGGATGTTTGCTCCAGAGGTGTGAAAAAGAGACAAGGACCTTGAACTAACCAGTGATATCGGGATGGGCCAGTCCTTAGACATCTTGCTTGCAAAATTAGCCTAGTGAAGGAGAGGAAGACCCTAACGAGATGGATTTACATGGTCACTACAACAACAGGCCTAAGTACAGCAGAGCCTGTGAGGATAGAGGGAGATACAGCAAGAGTTCACTGCAACACAGGATTTCTATTAGTCGGATCCAACTCCACAAACAAATGGTCCAATATAGACAGAAAGCCTTACCCTAGAGCTGAATCTATGAATTCAGACATACAGCCTCCTGAAGAGTGACAGCGTACATTTCTATAAGATTACCTAATGTGAAATTTCTATCATGGAAGCACCAGATCATTAAGAATTATCTAATTTAATCATATGCTGCTTGTATTGGCATTGCTTGTTTGTTTGTCTTTATCTTCCACTGAAGTATACACTCCTAAAGAGCAGGACACTGCCTCTCTGTTGTTTATTCTCCCTTTGTAGCCTATCCTTGACTGATTACCTACATCCAAAACACTTATTAAAGTCATGGATGACACCTAAAAAAAAAGAATTATCTAATTTAATGGTCTTTTCTTATTTTATTGTTTTTTTGAATCATTTTTTATTACTTTTAATGAAAATTTACAAAGACTTTGGATTTCCATTCATTCATTGTTGCACTTTTCTCCCTTCCCACCCCAGTACACTTTTCTCTTTGAAAAGTAAGAGAAAAATTCTTTCATTGTTTGACAATCCCTCCCCCCAAGTCCATTCCACTATGTAGCCTTCATTCTGGAATCCTGTCATGATAGTAATTCCTAATCACATATCCCTTTTAAACAATTTTCTCCCTCATCTGTTTCAATGCAGTATGCATTATTTATCCCATCTTTCTCAGTCTCCCCCCAACCCCGATGTCAGTCCCATTTTACAACAGTGGCACTATGCAGTATTTGTCCCTTTGTGACTGACATATTTCACTCAGCATACAGTCCTCCAGGGTCACCCATTTTGAATAATATTGCATGAGTTCCTTGTTTTTCAATGCAGCATAGTATTCCATTGTGTATATACCACAGCGTCTCTATCCATTCATTTGTTGACGGGCACTTAGGATGTTTCCAACTTCTTGCTATCGTGAACAAAACCGTGATAAACATGGGTGTGCATATATCTGCCTGAGTGGCAGTTATGGTCTCTTTGGGGTTTATTCCCAGTATTGGAACTGCTGGATCAAATGGTATCTCTATTTTCAACTTTTTGAGAAAGCACCACATTGCCTTTCACATTGGTTGCACCATTTTACACTTCCACCAATAGTGAATAAGGGTTCCAGTTTCTCCACAACCTCACCAGCATTTGTTGCTTGCTTTTTTGTTAAATTTTGCAATTCTGACTGGGGTGAGACGATATCTCATAGTTATTTTGATTTGCATCTCTCTTAGAGCTAGAGATATTGAACATTTCTTCATGTGCTTGTTGGTCATCTGAATATCTTCTGTGGTGAAGTGTCTGTTCATATCCTGTGCCCATTTTTCAATTGGATTGTTTACCTTTATCTTGTTGTGGTTTTAATTTCATTTTCACAGCACTCACTTTATCCATTCACCTTATAAGTTTAGTCAGGGTCCTTAACAAGGAACATCAAGCAAGGCACTATTTGCACTGTTTGCAAGGTGAACATGTGAACAAGATGCAGAAGGTGACCGGAGGTTGTGCACTTTTATACGTGCCAGGCTGGGCAGGCCCAAGGAGGTGGGCAACTATAAATAGCAAGAGCTACTCACCTGGTAGGTATGTCCTTCTGAAGAGTTTTGCAGTTGAGAAAATTGCAGCTTAGGGTAGTTAAATGGTTTTGCTAACTAATAAGTAATGAGGTCAGGATTCTTTGAAATATTTGTGATTCCTTCAGGGCCACTGCAGGGCCTCTAAGGAGTTCATTTAAATGATATATTTCCTAACTTGGTAATGCTCATAAATAGTTTGCCTTCTCTCCATCCAATTTTGAAGTGTGACCATGTCTTTCCCTCACTCCCCCGCCCCCATACATTTTTTGGTCTAG
This sequence comes from Elephantulus edwardii, assembly GCF_000299155.1. Taxonomy (NCBI): domain Eukaryota; kingdom Metazoa; phylum Chordata; class Mammalia; order Macroscelidea; family Macroscelididae; genus Elephantulus; species Elephantulus edwardii. The sequence goes on along the minus strand of NW_006399929.1, from coordinate 6,184,807 downwards.
CTCTCTGCCCCTCTTTTCTCTCCTCTCCTAATTCCCTCTTTGCTACTGAAAGTGTGGAAATAGCAACTGAAGTGGCATAAGTAACCCTGAACATAAAAGAAAGAGAACTCTGGTGTCTCAATGGTTAGATGCTCCATGCTAACTGAAAGGTTATCACTTAGAAACTTCCAGCTACTGCACAGAACAAAAACACAGCGAACTGCTTCTGGAAAGATTACAGCTTTGAAAACTCAGTGGGTGTTTCTACTCGGTGCTGTGGGATCCCTCCCAGTCAGAATCAACTCAACGGCCCCAGAATTGGTTTTTCCTTTTTTTTAAAAAAAAAATTTATTTTTTATTTTTAACCACTTAAAGGTCTTCAGCTCTTCTTACCTGCTTATAAGCTTCCTTCCCTCCACCCCCACTGTACGTCCTGCCCCACCTCAGATTTTACAGTAGGAGCCATAGCTGCTCATGTTGTTTTCACCGGAATTTAAGTGGAATGAGAAGTCGTGGAGGCAGAGTTAGCAAACTTTCTGTAAAGAGTTAGGTGGCAAATTTACTTTCTTTTTGAACCTTTTGATTTGCATTACTATTGTTTTATGCCATGGAATCAGTTTTGACTCACGTAAAATAGAATGAAACTGTGTCAGGTCCTGTGCCGTCCTCTTAAGTGCTGGCTATGTTTGAGCCTGTTGTTGTAACCATGAAAAAAAAATAATTTCAACCAGAGTCTTCTTTTTTCCTCCCTCCTATCTGCTGCCAGGGACCTTTCCAAAATACTGAAGAGCAATGATGTCAGTTTGAAGACTAAGGTGCACCTGATTAAGGAAATGCATATTACCTGTTATATGCATAGGAGAGCTGGACAATGAATAAAGATGACAGAAGATGTCTTTGAGTTGTGGTATTGGAAAAGAGAGCTGAATATTCCATGGACTGCCAAAAGAATGGACAAGAGCATCTTGGAAAAGGTGCACCTTGAATACTCCTTGGAGGCAAAGATGATAAAGCTTTGTCTGTCATACTTTGGACATGTTGCTAGGAGAGGCTATTCTTTGGAAAAGGATATCCTGTTTGGAAGTGCGGAGAATCAGTGAAAGAGAGGAAGACCCTCATCAAGATAGATTGACACGGTGATTGCAGCAGTGAGCTCAAGTATATCAGAGATGGTGAGGATGACACAGGATAGCATAGGATTCAGATCTTTTGTTCACAGAGTTGCTATGAATTGTACTCGACTGAATGGTACGTAACAACTAACACACAACCCTCTTCTTTACCGAGTATGATATTCTTCTCCAGGAACTAGCCTGTCTTGGTAACATGTCCAAAATCCATGAGATGAAGTCTTGCATCTTTGCTTCTAGGGAGCATGCTGAGTACCTTTCTTCTAAGACATATTTATTTGTTCTTCTGAAGGTTTGTGATGTATTTAATATTCATTGCCAATGCCATTATTCAAAGGTAGCAATTCTTCTGCTGTCTTTTATTCATTGTACAGACTTCAGATGCACATGAGACAATGGAAAAATACAGTGCTCTGTGTCAAAACTCAGTGTTAGCAAAGTCCTATCTTTATTCTTTAATTTGAAAGAGGTCCTTGGCAGCAGACTTACCTAGGGTGATAAATATGTCTTTTGATTTCTTGACTTCTGTGGATGTTGGTTGTGGATCTCAGTAAATTAACATTCTTGATAACTTCAACCTCCCTCCATCCCATTTAACATGATGCTGTTTATTAGCCCAGTTGTGGGGACTTTTTCTTTCTCTACGTGGAGTTGTAATCCATGCTGAAGTCAGAGAGCCCTTTGAAAATGGACTGTCCTGCAAGATCTAATGGTCAAGTGTGTGAGGAATTGCACTGCCAACCCAAAGATGGGTGGTTCAAATCAAACAGCTGTTTCTTGAGAAGAAGAAGAAGGAAAATCTCTTCTTGTGAGATTGTTGTTGTTTTGGTATGTGTTGTCTAGTCACCTGTGACCCATAGTAACCCCATATACAGCAGCTCTGAACCTTGCTCTGTCCTGAGCCAGTTTACTAACTCTGACACACCAACTCTCATTGCCCCAGTCATTGTATCAATTCATCCCATCCAGGGTCTTCCTCTCCTGCGTTGTCCCTCCACCCTTCCAAACATGATGTCCTTTTCCAAGGACTGATCTTTTCTGGCCACGTGCCCAAAGTAAGTGAGATGGAGCTACAAAATCCTGGCCTCCAAGGAGAAACTTGGTTTCACCATCTCTAAGACAGATCTATTTGTTTTCTTGGTAATTCATGGTATGTTCAAGACTCTTCTCCAGCACCACAACTCAAAGACACTGATTCTTCTGTCATCCTTAGTCATTGTCCAGCTCTCAGGTGCACAGCAAGTAATTGTGAAGACCATGGCCTGGATTAGATGTGTCTTAGTCTCCAGACTGACATCATTGCTTTTCATTACTCTGGAGAGGTCCCTCACCCTCAGAGCAGGTGGTGGATTTGAACTGCATGAGTTTGGGATCGCAGTGCAGTTTCTTATCCCTAGGCCACCAGAGCTCCTTTACCTTGTGAGATTACTGCCTTTGAAAACTCAAGGCCAGGTCATCCATGAGTCTCTTCTGAATCAAGGCAATGAAGTTTGAGGCAAGTGGTAGCAGAGGAGAAAGTCAAAGGTCTTTGAACATAAAGAGAATACATTTGAGGGGCCCTTCTTTAGCTATATGGTATAAGGTATAAGAGTCTAAAAGATAGGTCATGGCAAGGTTCTGAAAATGACCTTGAGGAGGTGAAAATGATCTTCAGCTGGCAGTCAGGCTATGGGACCTTGAAATCTTATAACTTTGAGGAACTGAGCTCTGCTAACAGGCTGAATAAGCTTTCAGGTAAATTCATTCCCAGAACATCAGATAAGAACTCACCCAGCTGACACCTAGAGAGTGAGACCCTAAAAACAGAACCAATTGAAACCGTGCTGAATTTGACCTATAGTGCCTATGGATTAAAAAAGGGGCAGTGTGTTAAAATGCTGAGTTTGTGGTTATTTGTTGCCCAGCAATAGAAAATATGTTCTTCTATTTCTCCCCCAAACATAGAAAAATTAGCTCTGCATGAAAGATAGAGTTAGATTGACATACTTATTTTACAAAGCTCTTGAATAATGTTCTCTTATAAAAAATGAGTATTTCACATGAGTACTGTGCTCCTTTAAAGATTTGCCAATATGAGACTGAAGAAGCAATAATTATTCTATGAGACTACATGGGGACAGGAAAACAAGATTAACAAAAATGAAACAACTAGAATAGAAATGAGAATGTTCACACATTGTGAAGAATGTAAGTTAGTTCACTGAACAACTCATGGTGGTGGTGTTGTTAGGTGCTGTTGAGTCAAGGACAACTCATAGCAACAGTATGGACAAAATATCTGCATCCTGTTCTATCCTGCACCATCCTCACACTCCCTGACCCACAAGAGCCCATTGCAGCAGTCACCATGTTAATACACCTGGTTGAGGGATTTCCTCCTCCTTCATCAACCCTACACCCTTCCCAGCATCAGGTCACTCTCTAAGGAATAGCCCCTTATAGCAACATGATCAAAGTATGTGAAGCGAGACCTCATCATTCTTGTCTTCAAAGATCACTCCGGCTGTACCATCTCCAAGATATATCTGTTTGCTCTTTTGGTCATCCATCGGATATTTTGTGCTCTTCTCTAACACCATAATTCAAAGGTGTCAATTCTTATTCTGTCATCCCTATTCATTGTCCAGCTCTCAGATTCATAGCAAGTAATCGGAAAGACCATGGCCTGAATCAGATGTATCTTAGACCTCAAACTGACATAATTACTCCTCAATAATTTAAAGAGGTCCCTAACTACAGACTTTCTCAGTGCAGTGCATCTCCTTATCTCCTGCTGGTGGCTACCAAGGGTATTGTGGATCCAAGCAAGATGAAGCTATTGATAGTTTCAATCTCCTCTCCATCCATCATGATGTTGCCTATTAGTCCAGTGGTAAAAATCTTTGTTTTCTTAACATTGAGATGCAAGCCATGCTGAAGGCTGCATTCCTTGATCTTTTGCAACAAGTGCTTGAAGTCGTCCCACTGATAGTGAAGGAAGGGGTAGAAGCTGTATTGAAGACATTGGCAAAAAAATAATGCCCCAGGAATCGATGGGATACTAACTGACTTGTTTCAATTAATAGATGATTAACAGATGCAGCCTTGAATCGGATCACCAGTTTATGCCAGGAAATTTGGAGGACAGCTGTCTGGTCAATAGATTGGAAGAGGCCTATATCTGTTCTCATTCCCGAGAAAGGTGATGGAATGGAATGTGGAAACTATCAAACTGTATCTTGAACATGAAATGCAAGCACAGTACAGTTGAAGATGATTAAAAAACAGCTAGAACAGTACATAGATAGGGAACTGCCAGAACTTCAAGCAGGATTTAGAAGAGGCCATGGCAGCAGGGATCTCATCATTGGTGATGTCAGATGGATCCTGACTGAAAGTAAAGAATACCAGAAGAATGCCTATTTGTGCTTTATTGACTATGCGAGGGCATTTGACTCTGTGGATCATAAGTTGTGGCTGACATTGAGAAGAACGGGAATCTCAGAACACTTCATTGTGCTCATGCAGAACCTATACCTGGACCAGAAGGGTATTGTGAGAACAGAGCAGGGGAACAAAACAACAGAAACAAAGAAAAAAATCTCAACTCAATAAAATTAAGAAGGAAGTGCATCAGGGTTGTATTCTCTCTCCATACCTATTCAATCTGTATACTAAGCAAATTATCAGAGAATCTGGACTCTATGAAGAGGACTGTGACATTAGGATTGGCAGGAGACTCAACAATAACCTGTGTTATGCAGATAACACTACCTTGCTTGCTAAAAGTAAAATTACTAATGAAGAAATTATGAAATGAGAACTTGAATGCCTTTGTAGACTTCCAATGAAAGCACAATGAAATACTGAACAAATAAGGGCTTGTTTCTTAGAAAAGTTGCTCATACCCTCCTAGACTCTTATTTCCTTGTGTGTGAAAATGAGAATAAATGAAAAGAAAGGACAGTTCATCTTGTAGGTGATCTTTGAATCATTTTCTGGTTCTGGGATTACTGAGACCTCATTGATATAGTGCCTGTATAACTGGACACATCCAATGAACTTTGTGCATGTAATGTTCATTTTTCCTTCCTGAACTGTGATTTAGTATGTTTACAAGTGAGTGAAAAGTACAGCAACAGTACAGTAAACAAAATAAACTTTATCTTTCTCTCTTAAGATGCTACTCAGAAGTAGACAATGGAGAGCACATGTGGTGGCCCAAGGATTAGTACAGACCAGGCCTCCTTCTTGATGTTCCACCACCTTTGGTGTGTTGGTTCATGGCTGATGATGGCTTCTTCAATTATATTAAGTCCAGTACATTCTGGAAAACAAAGAGAAAGTTCAGCTCCACCCTTTTTAACAAGTCCGAGAACTCCCATACACTTCTGAACATATTTCTCTGACTAAACAACTCCTTGGAGGCAAGGATTCTGGGGCTTCACCTGACATACTTTAGACATATTGTAAGGAGAGACAGGTCTTTAGAGAGGGACATCATGCTGGGTAGAGTAGAGGGACAGCGCAAGAGGGGAAGACCCTCTATGAGATGGATTGATTCAGTGACTGGGGAAATCGGGATGGGTGTGTCGGAGGCAGTGCGATCGGCGCAGTATAGAGCAGTGTTTAGGGTTGTTGTGCATAGGGTCGCTATGAGTCGCAAACGACTTGACGGCACATAACAACAACAGAACTTAGTCATGTTGTACTAATTATGTGTTCTGCTAATGGAATTTTATCTTAGAATTCTACCTGCAATAAAGCGATAATGTTTCTAGCAGGTTCTCTAGGGCTAACTAGTTAAGTCCTTTGCCTGGTTTTTAGTTCAGGCTATCCTCTCATCTCCTGCTGGGTCCTGCAACTTTTCTGTTTTCTAGCAGCTCTCTATAGCAGATGAAGTATGTTGGATATGCAAATATGATATTCATAATACTGTTACAGAGAAAGTAATTAATTGACTTATGGCATTAAGTCTGAATCCACTCTACCATCATGCAGAATTTCTCTTTCGGGTGCTTCTAGTCAATGACTGAATCATTGCATTTCACAAATAATTAATTAATTGCATCAAATTATAGAAGGTAATTGTTATTGTTGTTAAGTGCCATCGAGTCTCCTGCAACTCATTGTGACCCTGTGTACAATAACTCTGAAGTGTGCCCTGTCCTGAGCCAGTGTCACTGATTCCAACACACCTACTCCCATTAGCACCAGTTACTGTGTCAATCCATTTCATTGGGGTGATTAGATCATGTTAAATTGTGGAGACCACTATTAAACCCCTTTAGTGAATTTTCTATGTTGTTGTTATGTACTGTTGAGTTGCCTGCAACTCATAGCGACCCTACATACAACAGCCCTAAACTTGGCCCTATCCTGAGCCAATCTCACCATCTCTGACACACCTGCCCCCATTACCCCAGTCACCTAATCAATTCATCTCATCGAGGATCTTCCTCTCCTGTGCTCTCCCTCTACCCTCCCAAGCATGATATCCCTCTCCAAGGACTCATCCCTCCTTGCAATATGCCCAAAGTATGTCAGATGAACCGTCAGAATCCTTGCCTCCAAGGAACAGCCTGGCTTCACCTTCTTCAGGAAAAACCTGTTTGTTTTCCTAGGAGCCCATGGTATAGTCAACACTCTTCTCCAGAACCACAGGTCAAAGGCATGAATATTCTCCTCCTATCCTCCCTAGTCATTCATTGTCCAGCTCTCCGATGCATAGCAAGTGATTGCAAAGACCATGGCATGTATCAGGTGCACCTTAGTCTCCAGACTGACATCTTTGAACTTCAGCACTTTAGAGAGGTCTCTAACTGCAGACTTTCCCATTGCAATATGTCTTTTAATTTTCTGGCTGTTGGTGCCGAGAGTGTTGACTGTGGATCCAAGCAAATAAAAACTCTGAACAATCTCAATCTCTTCACTATCCAATATGACGCTGCCAATCTGCTCAGTGCTGAGAATCTTTGTTTTCTTGATATTGAGTCTCATCCATACTGAAGACTGCAGTCCCCGACCTTCCACAGCAAGTGCTTCCGGTCCTCTTCAGTTTCAGCGAGCAAGGTTATGTCATCTCCATAACGCAGATTGTTGCTGAGTCTTTATCCATTCCTGATGCCACATTTCTCCTCATAGAACCCAGCCTCCAGAATAACCTGTTCTGCATAAAGATTGAAAAGGTATGGAGACAGGACACATCCCTGGCGTACGCCCTTCCCAATTTTGAACCATGCAGTGTTCCCTTGCTCTGTTCTGATGACTGCCTTCTGGTCCAAGTATAGGTTTCACATTAGCACGATCAAGTGTTCTGGCTTGAAGACATTCTTCCCTTTCTCTCCTTCAGGAGTCACACCTATGCATCTAGTCCCTTCCATTCTCCACCACTGGAGCTATCTCTAGTAATCCATCTGTGTCACATCCCATTTTGGCATCTGCTTTTCTGGTTTTTTTCCCATCATGTATTTTATTTTTAAATAAAAGTTTTACTTTGTATTGGTTTACTTTCAAAGTTTATATACATTGTTTTTCATACCAGATCTTTTCCATTTCCTTTACCCACCCCTCCCTCCACCCATCAAATTGTACAACCCTATGATTAACACCCTCCCTGCCCCCACCTGCTCATCCTCCTGACTGTGCCCCACCCCCCTCCCCTTGGATCCTCATACACGTTCTGCAATAACAGTCTTTTTTTTTTTTTTAAATTTTGTGTGCGTGTACCGTCAAATCAGATCTGACTGGTACAGGAGGATATTGCGCCTCCTTCTCTGGCAGAGCGTCTGGTGGATTCGAACCGTGTTCCTCTGGGATTGCAGTTCAGTTTCTTGCCACTAGGCCACCAGAGCTCCCCTGCAATAACAGTCTTATACAGTAGTTGTCCTTATGGGACCTAGTTGGTTCACTCAGCAAAATGCTCTCTAGTTCCTCCCAAGTTAGTCAGTGATTCACGAAATCTTCACTCGCGAGTGCTGTGCAGTGTGAATCACAATTTCTTAATCCATTTAACTGGGGCTGGACACCTGTGCTACCTCCATGCACCTGCAAAGGTGAAACAATGTTTCTATGAACATCGGTGCACAAGTCTCTGCTCGTGCCTCAGGTCCCACTTCCTCAGGGCACATTCCAAGCAATGGAACAGCTGTTTCATATGGAACTTTCATGTTTAGCCTTCTGAGGAAATGCCAAACTATCCCCCAGAGCAGCTGTACTACTCCACAATCCAACCAACGGTGCATAAGAGCTTCCGTCTATCTCGCCACATCCTCTCCAACATTTATCACTTGCTGTCCTGTTAAACTTTGCCCCTGCTACTGGGGTGAGATGGTATCTCATGGTGGTTTTGATTTGCACCTCTCTTATTGCCAGTGATTTTGAACATTTCTTCCTGTATCTGCTGGCCATCCACATATCCTCTTCCATAAAAACTCTTTCCAAGTCTTTTGCCCATTTTGTAATCCTATTATTGGTCTTTTGCTTATGGGGGCCCTGTAGAACTCTGTAAACTTTCTTAAATAACCCAGTCCTGCAGAGATGTATTGAGTTTCCACATAGGAGGTTTCATAAGCGTCACCCTTCTGTGGTTAATTTCTAGTTTTATAGCATTGGGATCTGAGAAGATACTTTGTATTATTTCAGCGTCTTTTAATTTGTTGAGGCTTGCTTTGTGTCCTAGTATGTGATCAATTCTGGGGAATGTGTCATGCACACTTGAGAAGTAAGTGAATTGAGTATTAGTTGGGTGCAGTACCCTGAATACATTCACAAGGTCAAGTTGGCTGTTTGTATAGGTATCTGCTTTTTAGAAAACCCAAACTAACACAATAAGAGTTATTAGGTGGTGCCTCATTTATATACTTTTTATTAGCTAAAATTACTGTTCAGTTGGAGTTTTATTTAATATAAAGCAGCTTAAATCACTTGTTCTTCAATTAATATAAAGCGGCAGGGTGGTAAAACACATTCATTAGCCAGCTGAGCTTTGACAATACCTGGGGTGATGAAACGGCAAATTTGCTTGGTTGCCATTTCAAATATTTACATGGTGGCCTTAGGCAACAATTCATATGTGTGAGTTTTGCCTTCAACTGTCTAGAAATATCTCCTTACACGGAAGTTCCTTCTGTGAGGATGAAACAAATCAAATCCCTTTCCAGGGACTCAGCATTGATCTGTTTTCTTTGGAAGCAATTTGTGGTCTTATCATCTCCTAGTGATGATAACTTCAAGGGCAGAGGTCATAAACTGGTTTATAAAGTTATTTCTCCAATCTCAGAACACAGACCAATTATTATCTAGGCCCTGGCTTGGCTCTTCCTGCCATCTATTTTGGTCTGTGACAATGACTGTACTGGCTTTTGTGATTGTTTCAAGGTTTTAAAAGAGTCACAGTATAAAAGTGGGCCTATAAAGTTAGAGTGTTCTGGTATTTTGGGGAGACATGGAATAAAACCTCTGTTCGTATGTCAAATAGCCACAGTGAGTTTTCTAACCTCTGTGTCCCATAGTTTTCTGACCTGGAGCAGGAAAGGATGATGCTATACGGTTGGGGCACTTTATGACCCTCCTGTGGCCTCAAGAGTAAGGAACTGCACTTCCATACCAAAGACAGATGTTTCAAATCTACCAGCTGCTTCAAGGGAGAATTATGAGCAATCTCCTTCCATGCAATTTACAGCCTCTGAGAACCCACTGTAGGGTCAGCTATGGGTTGGTCCTGCCTTGATGGAAATGAGTTTCTGAGTTTTCTAAGCTTGGGAGCTCAGGTAGCATAGTCTAAACAGAGTTTAACTGCTTCCCCAAAGGCATGGCCTCCCTGGTGGTTCGAATCTACCTCTGGCTTTTTATAGAGAAGATGAGCAATAACTCCTGTGTGATTTACAGATTCAGAAAACCTGTTAGAGGATCAGCTAGGAGTCCATTCTGACTCGATGGCAATGAGTTTGGTTTTTTTTATTTCCTTCTGTGATGGGCTCTGAATGGATAGAAATCAGGGGGTGGCAATGGCCATAACCGTTGGCAAGGGCGGAGGGGTTAGCGAAGTGGACTTTACCAGCGGGAGAGGCTGCTATTAACTGGGTGCTGCTGTGAGGACTGCAACTCACACCATTCTTACAATCGCTACCGGGCATAATATGAAAAATATATCTGCAAACGTGCATCAGAAATGCTTTGTAGCTGCTGCTGGCGTTCTGTCTCATTAAAGGTCTCCCTGTTTCCCTCTGACAGTCTGCTTGAACAAGCTCCCTCCCCAGGGACTGGCCTCTCCTCTCCTGATGAAATGTCCAATTCACGTGCGACGAATACTAGCAGTCCTTGATTCTAAGGTGTGTTCTGACTGCACTTCAGATATGTTTGCTCTTTCAGCAGCCCAAGGCGGATTCAAGGGAGCTCTGGTGGGCTTAGACTGTAGGGAGTTAGCCACAGGGCCTCTCTGACAGTTCAAATCCACCAACGATGCTTGGAGAGAAAAATGGACAATCTCCTCCAGTGTAATTTACAGCCTCAGAAAACTGGATGGAGGAATCAGCTATGAGTTGATTCCAACTCGATAGCAATGAGAATTAATGAGGTGGCCTATTCGATTTTTTTTCCCCAAGCCACAGTTTAAAGGCACCAATTCTTCCATTTCCTTACTCAGCATCCAAATCTCACATCCAGTGTTGAGAGTGTGAGCTTAAGATGATGTGTGATGCCACTCAGCTGCTCGTGAGCTGCACATCACTCACATATCATTTCCTGGAGAGATAAACTGCTCATGTGGCCATCATAGTGTCACAAGGCGTCTTAAACCAATGTAACACTCGAGTTCAGGAGTAACATGAAAGAAAATCCACATATTAGGGGACCTGAGCAGCCCCAGTCCATGTTGATCAAGCATCATCCGTAAGATATACGTGGATTTTTAAAAAAATTATGCTAGTTTATTTACAAAATTCAAATACAGTTGTTTTCCAGAACAGATTCTCCCAATGTTTCTTACCTCCCACATGAAATTGTATAAGCCCCGCTTCCCCGGCACAGCCTCCTCTCTCTGCTTCCATCCCTCCCCCTTTTGGATCCTTATACTCATTCTACAATAATGGTTTTATACAGTATTTATCCTTGTGGGACTGAGTTAGTTCTCTCAGTATAATGCTCTCTAGTCCCTTCCAAGTTAGGTAGTAGTAATAATTTACAAAATCATTGCTCTTGTGTGCTGCGTCATATTTCATTGTGTGAATGTACCATAATTTCTCAATCCATTCGTTTGTGGTTGGACATCTGAACTGTTTCCATGTTCTTGCGATGGTGAATAGTGCTGCTGTGAGCATTGGCGTACAAGTCTCCGTTTGTAACTCAGTTCTCATATTCCCATAGTTTATTCCAAGTAGTGAAACGGCTGGATCATATGGAATATCTATGCTCAGATTTTTGAGGAAGTGCCAAACTGCCTTCCAGAATGGTTGTACCATTTTACAATCCCACTAACAATGTATAAGAGTTCTTTTCTCATCACATCCTCTGCAATATTTATTACTTGCTGTCCTGTGCGGGAGGTCAGAGTCCCTAACAACGATGTGGCTCAGGGATCAACTGTAGTTTTATTTATTTACTTAGCTTTTAGGTTATGGCCTGGGGTTCCCCGGCTTCATAACAGGCAGGGATGTGGAAGATTACTTGAAGATCAATCTACTATCTCCAAGTGGTTTGCTTCATGCTCTCTCTTTGCCCTTAAGTAGATTCTTTCTTAGAGGCAGTCTCATCCGTATGTGTGCTGCCTCTGGGTTCGGCCAGCACTCCAACTCCAGTCTCTCTCTGTGTCTGTGGGCAGAATCCACTATACTTACTGTTTTTAAATACACTGTCGTATTTAGGGATCTGCAACTGCAATGAGTTTTCCCGTCATGTCTCGAGCCAGCCTCTTCTTTTTTGTCAGTTGCATACCCCTTCCTCACATAATTCTAGAAGCCCTCTTGGGCTGAAATACCTTCCTTCCTTCCTTAATATGTCCTCACCTCCATTTCCCTGAGTTGTTTTTATTTATCTTACAGTCATTTTCTCCATTAGTTTATAAATGACTTTATCCCTCCCTCCCTTATTCAGCGGGGAATATGGCTTCAATGTGCTTTCTGTCATTTGTCTAAAAACCGCAATTAAGCTGTGTAGTAACAGACTCAATTGTGAGGCTAGGCATTCCATCTCGCTGAGAAGGCTCTTCCTGAGCCCCAGAAACCTCCCATCAAACTCTCTATGTTGCCAGACCCTGTTTGTGCTTCCAGAGAGTAAATGGTCCGACCCAAGCCCTTGAATCAAACCCACCCTTCATCCTTCTGCTGTTAGACCAGGCCGGACTGCTCTGCGCCTCCCTTCTACTCCATTTCTGGTTCAATAACAATCAATAACCTGGAGATAGTTGGGGCTGCTAAGCTCTGATGGCTAGATGTGAACTTTATTTTCCAGGGCTTTAGTGTGCCTTGGATAAAATGCCCAAGCTGACAAATTGATAATCAAAATGGGTCCCTTTTTCACTACTACTGCACTGCACTTTGGCCCAGAGTTGAATTACAGTCAAACATCAGCCATAATACGGATCATAGTGTGGCCCCGTTGCTGTGGAAGTCAGCCTCTTTTCATTCTTTAGTTTCTCCCAAGAGGTTTTATAGTTATTGACATTTTAAAATAGTAAATTTAAACTTTCTCATCTATAAAGCACGGCTGAGTGCCATTTAAGATTTTAAAAATGCAGATAGTGCAAAAAGAAAGTCAAATGCATCTCTATTCCAACCATCTTGACAACACTTGTTTTAGCTTTTATCCAAAATTATACACACATTCACACACATATACATGTATCCATAATAATGTGTATGTGAAGTATTTTTTTTCCAGAAATTTGGAATCCTATTATACATATGGGGCGATTGAGGTTGGTGTGTCAGGACAGGGAAGGGTTCTGAGCTGCTGTACATAGGGCCACTATACATCGCAAATGACTCAATGACATATAAAAACAATAACATACTATGATAGGTTTGGAAGCATGAGTAACATCCACTTCCTAAATAGCATACATCTGGAAATGCTATGAAACTTTGATAGGTGTCGGTGGTTGTGGAGGGACTTCAGGCCTTTTGTTCATGGGGTTGGTCTGAGTCATACTCGACTCAAAGGCAATCAACAACAACAACAACACATTTGATATTGGTTCAAAATTAGGACAGGACTGTGTCAGGGATGTGCCGTCTCCATATTTTTTCAATCTGTATGTGGAACAGATCATTCGGGAGGCCGAACTTTATGAGGAGGAGTGTGGCATCAAAGATTTATCAACAACCTGTGTTATGCAGATAACACAACCTTGCTTGCTGAAACTGAGGAGGGCTGAAACATTCACTGCAGAACATCAAGGACTATAGTCTTCAATATGGATCAAAGCTTAACATCAAGTTTTTAGGTGCTGTCAAGTCAAGCACATCTCATAGTGAACCTGTAAGCAAGTCTGAACCCTGTCCTGTCCTGTGCCACCTTTAACCTTCCTGACATACTAGAGCCCATTGTGGAAGTCACTTTTTCAATTCACTTGGTCAAGGGTCTTCCTTTCCTTTGCTGACCCTCCACCCTTCCAAACATCTTCTCCCTCTCCAAGGATACCCCTTCCTAGCAACATGCCCAAAGTATGCGAGGCAAAGCCTCACCCTTCGTGCCTCCAAAGAACACTCTGGTTGTACCCTCTCCAAACTTAACTGTTGTTCTTTTGGCTGTCTACGGGATTTTCAGTGCTCTTCTCCAGCACCACAACTCAAAGGCATCAATTCTTTTTGTGTCATCATTATTTATTTTCCACATCTCAGATGCATAGCAAGTGATCGGAAAGTCTATGGCCTGAATCAGACACACCTTACTTAGTCTTCAAACTGGCATCATTACTCCTCAATAATTTGGAAAAGTTCCTAACTGCAGATTTTCCCACTTCAGTGTGCCTCCATTTTTCCTGACTACTGGTACCAAAATCAAGAAAGCAGTCTATCAGAGATGTATTTTGTCTCCATACCTTTTCAATCTGTATGCAGAACAGATCATCAGAGACGCTAGGCTGTACGAGAAGGAATGTGGCATCAGGATTGGTGGAAGAATTGTCAACAGCCTGTGTTATGCAGATGACACAACCCTGCTCGCTGAAACTGAGGAGGACCTGAAGTGCTTGCTGCAGAAGGTCAAGGACTGAAGTCTTCAATATGGATTGAAGCTCAATATCAAGAAAACAAAGATTCTTACCACTGGGCCAATTGGCAGCATCAGTATGGATGGTGAAGAGATTGAGAGAGTTAACAGTTTTAGTTTGCTTGGCTCCACAATCAACACTCTTGGTAACAGCAGTCAGGAAATCAGGAGATGAATTGCATTGTTAAAGTCAGCTGTGAGGGACCTCTCAAGAGTTCGGAAGAGCAACAGTGTCAGGCTGGCGACTAAGGTGTGCCTGATCCAGGCTATAGTCTTTGCAATTATGTGCTATGCATCTGAGAGTTGTACAATGAATAGGGATGATAGAAGGAGAATTGATGCCTTTGAGTTGTGGTGCTGCAGAAGAGTGTTGAATATACTATGGACTGCTAGGAGAACAAACAGGTTTGTCCTGGAAGCCAGAATGCTCCCTGGAGTCAAGGATTCTGAAGCTTTGTCTGACATACTTTGGGCATGTTGCAAGGAGGGATTGGTCCTTGGAGAGGGACATCATGTTTGGGAGAGTGGAAGGGTGGTGCAGGAGAGGAAGACTCTCGATGAGATGGATCGATTCTGTGAGTGGAGTGGTGAAAATGAATGTGTTTGAGACGGTGAGGTTGACACAGGATAGAACGACGTTTAGGGCTCTTGTACATAGGGTTGCTATGAGTCGCAAGCGACTCGATGGCACATAACAACAACAACAACTGGTACCAAGGGTGCTAATTGTGGATCCAAGCAAGATGAAGTTGTTGACAGTTTCAATCTCCTCTCCATTATCACGATGTTGGCTATCGGTCCAGTCGTAAAAATCTTTGTTTTATTAGCATTGCGATGGAATCCATCCCGAAGGCTGCATTCCTTGATCTTCTGCAACAAGTCCCCCTCCCTTTGAACAAGCAGGATTGTATCATCTCCATAATGGAGGTTATTGATGAGTCTCCTCCGGGCCTGCTGCCACATGCTTCTTCACAGAGTCTCGCTTCTTAAATGATTTGCTCAGCGTACAGATTAAATAGATATGGAGAGAGACTAAAACTCTCGCACAATCCCTTCTTAATTTTAAACCATGCAGTGTTCCCCTGCTCTGTTTGTACAACAGCCTTCTGGTCCAGGTATAAGTTTCATATGAGCATGACTAAGTGCTCTGAGACTCCCATTCTTCTCAATGTCAGCCACAACTTGTTATGATCCACAGTCAAACGCCTTTGTGTAGTCAGTAAAGTACAAATATTCTTCTGGTATGTTTTAATTTCAGCCTGGATCCATCTGACATCAGCAATGTCATATGTGATTTGCTGATAACATCAAGAAGACAAAGATTCTCACAACTAGGTTAACTGACAGCACCATAATATATGGAGAAGAGATTGAACTTGGTATCAATTTCATCTAGGTTAACTGGCAGCACCATAATAGATGAAGAAGAGTTTGAACTTGGTAACAATTTCATTTTGCTGGGATCCACAGTCTTGCTGCTCTTGGCACTGTTGTTGTTATTTACCGTTGAGTCATCTGTGACTCATAGTGACCCTATATGTACATTAGCTCTGAACCCTGCCCTATCCTAAGCCAGTCTCTTCATCTCTGACTGACCTAATCCTATTTCTCCAGTCACTGAGTCAATCCATTTTATCCTAGTTCTTTCTCTCCTGTGCTATCCCTCTACCTTTCCAAGCATGATGTCCTTCTCCAAGTATTGGTTCCTCTTGGCCACGTGACCAGAGTATGTTAGACAAAGCTTCAAAACCTTTGCCTAATAATTTAAAAAAATTAGCACCCAATATAATCTATGTATGAGGAAAATAAGCTAGCAAACTCATCAAAATAAAAAAAGAATAAAAATTTAAAAACCAAACCAAACCAAACCAAAACAAAACAAAAGCCTTTAACTCCAGGGAGCAGCTTGGTTTCACCCTCTACAGGACAGATCTGCTTGTTCTCCTGGTAGTCCATGGTATATTCAACACTGTTTTCCAGCACCACAACTCAAAGACATTGGTCCTTCTTCTTTTTCTTTTTTCATTTTTTAAAAATTTATTATTATTTTCAGTGACAATTTACAGAGCCTTTGGATTTCCATTCATTCATTGTTGCACTTTTATCCCCTCCCAACCCTCTCCCCGCCCCCAATACATTCATTGCCCTTTTGGAAAAGTACAAGAAAAATTCTTTCATTGTTATACAATCCTTCCCCCTAGGTCCTTCTTCTACTATCCTTAATCATTGTCCAGCTCTTTGATGCATAGCAAGTAATTGTGAAGACCATTGACTGCTTTAGGCACACCTTAGTCTCCAGACTGACATCATTGCTCCTCAATACTCTAGAGAGGTCCCTGACAGCAGATTTCCCCAGGGCATTTCATCTACCAGTCAGAACATCAAAAGAAGAATTGCATTGGGAAATTCTGCTGTCAGGGGCCTCTCTAGCGTACAGAAGAGCAATGATGCCAGTTTGGTGGATTCAAACCACGTGCCTTCAGGTTTGCAGGGCAGCTTCTTGCCACTAGGTCACCAGAGTTCTCTTACAAAGCACTTAGTAGGTGACAAATATTTTCTGACCTATATGACTCTTAGTCTAGACCATAGTCTTATTCAGTAGCTGTCACTTAGGGGCATTTCTGGAAAGTTGCATAAATTGTAGTGGAAAGGATGCCAGGGATCTTTTCTCCATAATTTCTGGAAAGTTAAGCTGTGTGGTGTGCTGGGAAAGCTTTCTCCTAAGCCTTCGGAGAATGTATCACATTCTTTATTATCCCCTCCAGGAGTCATATAGTTTGCTATTTTCAAGCTGTGTTACATGGAAAATCGAAGCTTAAATCAAGTTTGCCTCTTGTTGTTGCTCGATTTCAGTCTCTTGATTTTATTTTCTGAGCCAGAATTAGGAGGAAGAGGAGCACATACACAGACAGAGTGAGACAACAGATTACTTGCTGGAATAACCAAATCCACTGTCCAAGAAGGACTTGACTTCTTAAACCTTTCTCCCATTGCAAAGCCCTGTTCCCACAGATCCATGCGTGACCTAGAGTAGAGACAATTTTCTTTAACTTTAGGGTCAGTTCCAAGATCCTTGGAACTATGTTGAGCCTGGGTTCTCAATTTTCTCTAACAGTGAATTGTCGTTTTGTTCCCTTGGGTCTTGACATTATGGGGTTGAGTTGAGAGGATGAAGTAAAAAGTCAGAGATGGTCACTTGATAGTAACTGGATATGTTATTAGCACCATGGCTCATGAATATGTGAAGGTGGGGGTGTGAGAGTTGTTCACACCTACGTCTCCCTTACAGTGGTTGTTGTCTATGAGGGCTGGGACAACGTGGGGGTGAAGACAGAGTAGAAAAAGCAGGCAACATCCTAGAGCGAGATCAGCATATTGACCAAGATTTGGGGTGAGTTGAAAACAGCCACACTCACATCACTGACGGATAGTTTTCTCATTACATCTCAAGCATAGAAAAGGGTCCCTTCTGCATGAGGAATCTGGAGGCACTGGAGTCATTAGTCACTTGAAACTTCCTTTCTCTGCTCATGTTCCACAGAGAGGGGGCTGGGGATATACAAGAACAAAGCCACGTTCCTTGCTCTGAATAGCTTATACAGAATGAAATGAAACACGTTAAGTTCAGTAACTTTATTAGCTTGCTAGTTTGCTTCTTTTGCTTTCTATTTTAGTATTAGTATTTCTGTATTAGTAGCCTTGCTGTATTCATATCTGTTCTCTTTTCTTTTTGTATGGAGGCTGAGAACGGGTGAATGGCTGAGGTGCTGGGTAGATATGAGAACACAGTTCCACTTGAATGGCTCCTGTTTGCACTTAGAATACAGTCTCTCTCCTTCGCATGTTTCAGTCAAGGGTCACTGTGCACAGTGGTCAAGTGCTGAGATGCTAACTGAAAGAATGGCAGTTTGAACTTACCAGATGCTCTGTAGGAGGACGATGGGAAGAAGTTCGTTTCTGTGAATATTTATCACCTTGAAAATCTTATGAGGCATTTGAACTGTGTTCTGCAGGACTACTCTGTGTCAGAACTGACTTGACAGCAATGGGTTTGCTTTTGTTGTCATGTTTCAGAGAAGATGATTAACATTTGATTAATTGAACTTCATAGATTAGAACAATCCATCTTTGATTTATAGGCATGGAGGCAGTAATTCTAAAAATCTCAAAGAGTTGTAAAGTGTTGATTTCTTTGTGGATAGTTTACATCCGACGTGCATATACCATTTGGCCTGAGTGTAGTATAGACCGAATTTAACAGATGTGTCTTTGCGAGAGTGCAGTTAGAATGCTGCTTGGAGGAAGAGGTAACAAAACTTCATCTCTGATACTTTGGGTATGTTGTTGTTTTTGTTGTTATGTGACATGGAGTCGCCTGCGACTCATAGCGACCCTGTGTACAAGAGCCCTAAATGCTGTTCTATCCTGTGCCAGCCTAGCCATCTCAGATGCACTTATTCCCACAACTCCAATCACAGAATCAATCCATCTCACCAAAGGTCTTCCTCTCCTTCCCTTCCCCTCTACTCTGCCAAACATGATGTCCCTCTCCAGGGACCAGTCCCTCCTTGCAACATGCCCAAAATATGTCAGACAAAGCTTCAGAATCCTTGACTCCAGAGAACACTCTGGCTTCACCCTCTCCAGGACAAACCTGTTTGTTCTCCTAGCAAAAAACCCCCCTATGTGTTCTCCTAGGGTATGTTGTAGGAGAGGCTATTCCTTGGAGAGGAGCATCACGCTTGGAGAGGTGGAGGGACAGTGTAAGAGAGGAATACCCTCCACGAGATGGATTGATAAAGTGCCTGTGGCAATGAACTCGAGTGTGTCAGAGAGATAAGGATGACAGAGGCTAGGACAGGGTCCAGATCTGTTGTCCATATGGTTGCTGAGTTGAACTTGACTTAATGACACCTAACAAAAATGGCAACAACGTCTGTAGCCACATGCATTCCATTGGGTAGTCTGCAAAGAGTTGACCCTCTGTTTTGGCAGCGTCACCCTGCTGTTTTGGTGGGGTACACCAGATCATAGTATGTCTTGGTATTTATGCCATTTACTCTCTGATATTAGGAAGGTGAGATGTGAGATCAGGAAGGCTCCAAATCCATCTCCTCCCTGAGTCCCAGTATGGATGGTGAAGAGATTGAGAAAGTTAACAGTTTTAGTTTGCTTGGATCCACAGTCAACACTCTTGGTACCAGCAGCCAGGAAATCAAGAGACGAATTGCATTGGGAAAGACAGCTGTCAGGGACCTCTCCAGAGCACTGAAGAGAAACGATGTCAGGCTTGAGACTAAGGTGCACCTGATCTGGGCTATAGTCTTAGAGAAATTCTGTGCTATGCATCAGAGAGT
This sequence comes from Elephantulus edwardii, assembly GCF_000299155.1. Taxonomy (NCBI): domain Eukaryota; kingdom Metazoa; phylum Chordata; class Mammalia; order Macroscelidea; family Macroscelididae; genus Elephantulus; species Elephantulus edwardii. The sequence goes on along the minus strand of NW_006399929.1, from coordinate 6,165,153 downwards.
TGGACAGTGATTAGGGTTGATAGAAAGAGAATTGATGCCTTTGAGCTGTGGTGCTGGAGAAAAGTGTTGAATATACCATGGACTGCTAGGAGAACAGGGTTATCCTAGAGAGGGTGAAACCGAGCTGCTCCATGGAGGCAAGGATCCTAAAGCTTCATCTGACATCCTTTGGACATGTTGCAAGGAGCAACCAGTCCTTGGAGAGGGACGTCATGCTTGGGAGAGTGGAAGGACAGTGCAGGAGAGGAAGACCCTCGATAAGATGGATTGATTCTATGATTGGGGTAGTGGCAGTGAGTGTGTCAGAGACAGTGATGTTGGCACAGGATAGAGCAGGGTTTAGGGATCTTGTACATAGGGTCGCTATGAGTTGCAAGTGACTTGATGGCACATAACAACAACACAACTATCTGGTATTTGGATGCTCCTGAAAATGGACTCTAATTAAAGTTCTCTTGGACTCACTTAGATTGTCTCACTGAGGTTTCTTCCAGCTTTCATTTTAGTTGCTGCATAAGGAGCCCTGGTAGAGTAGTGGGTCACATATTGGGCTGCTAACCTAAAGGTCAGTGGTTTGAATCCAAAAGCTACCTCATGGGAGAAAGAGGAGGTGGTGTGCTTCCGTTAACATTTACAGCCCCAGAATCCTTATAGGGGTGTTCTGACTCAGGATTACTGGGTTTGAGGCTGTTAACAATTATAGCTTCCTCGGCTCCACAATCAACGCTCTTGGCACCGGCAGTCAAGAAATCGAAAGATTGGGAAAATCTGTCAGGGACGTCTCCAGAGTACTGAAAAGCAATGATGTAGTCTAGAGACTGAGGTGCTCCTAATTCAGGCCATGGTCTTCACAATTACTTGCTATACATCAGAGAGTTGGACAGTGACTAAGGATGATAGAAGAAGAATCAATGCCTTTGAGTTGTGGTGCTAGAGAAGAGTCTTGAACATACCATGGACCACCAAGAAAACAAATAGGTCTGTCTCGGAGAGGCTGAAACCAAGTTTCTCCTTGGAGGCTAGGATTTTGAAGCTCTGTGTCACATATTTTTGGCATGTGGCCAGGAAGAACTGATCTTTGGAGAAGGATATCATGCTTGGAAGATTGGAGGGACAGTGAAGGAGAGGAAGACCCCAGGTGAGATAGATTGATATAGTAACTGGGGAAGTAAGGATAGGTGAACTTGAATCAGTAAGACTGGCTCAAAACAGGCCAGGCTTCAGAGCTGCTGTACATAGGGTCACTGTGAACTGCAGGCAGCTTGACGGCACATAACAGCAACAAGCTGATAGCATTTGTTCAGTGGGAGAATTCTCCCTTCCACACCAGGAGCCTACATTTGATTCCCAGCCCATGGATCTCAGGAATGACCATGCACTGTCTCTTGGAGGAATCATGTGTTGCTGTGACTGAACTGATTTCATTGACTCTTCCAGGATAGGAACAAAGACCTGTGGTGACCTACTTCCAAATCATCATATGAGAATACTGTGGGTCACAATGATCTGATATTGTGGAGATAGTGCTGGGCAGGGCAGCATTTCTTTTCAGTGTCCATGGGGTCATTGTGAATCAGGACAGCTTTATGGTGGAAGTGGTAGTGGCAGGAACTGTGGTAGGTGATTGAAGGAGGCGCAACAAGAGCATCTGCAGAGTGGAGTTTACGTGGAACTTCCTCTTGTATTTATCTTGCTTAGTCTTCAGAATATATCCACAGGAGATAAATCTTCAGAACAGATCCACAGGAGAGAAAGATTATTTTCCCTTCCCAGATAAGAAAATTGAAGCCTAGAGAGATTATGCTGTTATTGTTAGATGCCGTCAAGTCAAGAACTACTCATAGAGACCATATGAGCAGATTCGAGCCCTCTCCTATCCTGTGTCATCCTCCTCATCTCTGATAGACTTGAGTGCACTGCTGCTGTCACTGTGTCAATCCGTCTTGTTGAGGGTCTTCCTTTCTTTTGCTGACTCTACACCTTTCCAAACATGATGTCCTTTTTCAAGGAATAACCTCTCCTAGAAACATGCCCAAAGTATGTAAGACAAAGCATCAGCATTTTGGCCTCCAAGGAAACCTCCAGCAGCACTTTTTCTAAGACAGATTTTGGAATATATCTAAGTCTCATAAGAGCTGGTGTTTCACAACGTTTGGATTTGAGACTAGATTCTGCTGTCCCATCGACATCAACTTAAAAAAAAAACCAAACACAACACACCACAAACCCAAACAACTCATTGTTTTTGAAGTTGGAATCATTGCATAGCTGACTTTGTATGGGATTTCTAAGACTGTAAATGTGTGGAGGAGGTTGAACATCTTGTGTCTTGGAAGCTGTTAGTGGATTTGAACTTCCAGAGAGACATGGCTCTTGGGTAGAATCCCAATTCCATCCTGAGTGTCCACCAGAGCATCCACCTTACTCTCTTGACCCTAAGACAATGTAGGTGAACACCAGCTTTAAGGTGCAGATCTATTTACTAAGAGCTTATAGTGAAATAGCATGGTTTTTGAAGAGATCTGTGTCTTTGGGTTAAATCACAGCTTGTTTCTGATACAAATTGCTCCCTGGGAAAGGGTCTCAGATTTCATTAACATTTCAGAGGATGTCTAAAAATGAGAAGCTCCTTTAAACACATGCACATAGATACAATATTTTCATTTTTTTTAAGGTATAGCAAAAAGTGACCAATTAATTTAGTAATGGAAATTTTTAAGTGTTTTTTTTTAAATAGAAATGTTCATAAAATTCCTGCCCTCCCCTTTAAAATATCAAATCATACCTAACTAATGTTGTTACATGGTCACCAGTCAAAGGTGACTCATAGTAAACCTGCAAGTGGTTTTCAGCCTTACGCATCCTGCATCACCATCCTGATTTCTGCCATGTTTAAGACCATTGTGACAGTGACTGTGGCAGCCACCTTGTTCAAATCTTCCTCATTTTCACTGGCCTACCTTTCCCAGCATACACCTTTAAAAAAAAAATTGATTGTAATGAAAGTTTACAGAGACTTTGAATTTTCATTCATTGATTGTTGTGCTCTTTCCTCCCTTCTCACCCCTCCCCAGTTCACTTTTTTCTTTGAAAAGTTAAAAAATAACTCTTTCATTGTTATACAATCCCCTCCCCCTGCCCCCTGCAGTCCACACCACCATGCAGCTTTCATTCTCAACTCTTGTCATGCCAGTAATATCTAATCATATATCCCATTTAAACAGTTCTCTTCCTCATCTGTTTCAATGCAGTATACCTTACTTATCCCCTCTTTTCTTAATTTCCCCCCAACCCCAATGTCACTCCCACTTGACAACAGTGGTACTATGCAGTATTTGTCCTTTTGTGACTGAGATATTTCACTCAGCGTAATGTCCTCCAAAATCCCTAGCTCTAAGAGAGATGCAAATCAAAACACCTATGCAATATCATCTCACCCCAGTAAGAATAGCAAAATTTAACAGAACAGCAAACAACAAATGCTGTTGAGGTTGTGGAGAATCTGGAACCCTTATTCAC
>NW_006399929.1:6119544-6160964 GCF_000299155.1 Elephantulus edwardii | reverse complement strand
TGACCGCTGCTACCATGGGTACTGACTGTGGATCCAAGTAAAAGGAAATCATTGATCATGTTGTATTTTGGTTAAATGGTACAGGTTTTACTATCTTGATGTTGAGATGCATTCTGTACTGAAGGCTTCAGTCTTGAATCTTCAGTAAGTGCTCCAAGTCTTCATTTTCTGAAAGCAAAATTGTGCCCACTGTATAATACAAGTTGTTGATAAGTCGTCTTCTAACTCTGATGCCAGATTTTTCTTCATATAGTACAACTTCCCTGATAATTTGCTTAGTAAACAGATCAAATAGGGTTGGAGAAGCCATTTAACCCTGGCACACAACTTTCCTGATTTCAAACCATGTTTAAAACAATGTGCCCTGGGCAGAAATTTTGTTTATTTTAGTAAAACTACATCTTAAGTATTGCAATGGGAAAGTCTGCTGTTAGGGACCTCTCTAAAGTACTCAAGAACAATGGTGTCTCTCTGGAGTCTAAGGTGCGTCTGATACAGGCTATGGTCTTTGCAATCACTTGTTATGCATCAGAGAGTTGGACAATGACTAGGGAGGATAGAAGGAGAATTGATGCCTTTGATCTGTGGTGCTGGAGAAGAGTATTGAATGTACCCTGGACTGCCAAGAAAAAAAACAGATTCATCCTAGAGAGGGTTAAACCAGGCTGCCTCTTGGAGGCAAGGATTCTGAGGCTTCGTCTGACATACTTTGGACATGTTGTAAGGAGGAAGAGGTCCTTGGAGAGGGACATCATGCTTGGGAGGGTGGAGGGATGGCGCAGGAGGGGAAGACCCTCTATGAGGCGGATTGATTCAGTGACTGGGATAATTGGGATGGGAGTGTCAGAGGCAGTGAGATTGGCACAGGATAGGGTAGGGTTTAGGGCTGTTATACATAGGGTCGCTATGAGTTGCAAGCGACTTGTTGTTATGTGCCGTCGAGTCCCTGTCGGCACTGTCTCCGATACATCTAGCCCGATTACCCCAGTCACTGAATCAATCCACCTCATAGAGGGCCTTCGCCTCTTGCGCTGTCCCTCCACCCTACTAAGCATGGTGTCCCTCTCCAAGGACCTCTCCCTCCTTGCAACATGTCCAAAGTATGTTACACGGAGCCTTAGTATCCTTGCCTCCAAGGAGCAGCCTGACACTCCCATCCCGATTATCTCAGTCACTGAATCAATCCACCTCATAGAGGGCCTTCGCCTCTTGCGCCGTCCCTCTACCCTACCAAGCATGATGCCCTTCTCCAAGGACCGGTCTCTCATCACAACATGTCCAAAGTATGTTAGACGGAGCTTCAGAATCTTTGCCTCCAAGTAGCCACCCGGTTTAACCCTTTCCAGAACAAATCTGTTTGTTTTCCTAGCAGTCCATGGTATTCTCAATACTCTTCTCCAGCACCACAGCTCGAAGACATTAATTCTCCTTCTATCCTCCTTGGTCATTGTCCAACTCTCTGATGCATAACAAGTGATTGCGAAGACCATGGCCTGTATCAGACGCACCTTAGTCTCCAGAGAGACACCATTGCTCTTCAGTACTTTGGAGACGTCCCTAACAGCAGACTTTCCCATGGCAATGCGCCTTTTAATTTCCTGGCTGTTGGTGTCAAGACTGTTAACTGTGGAGCCAAGCAAACTAAAGCTGTGTACAATCTCAATCTCTTCACCATCCATCCTGATGCTGCCAATTGGTCCAGTGGTGAGAATCTTTGTCTTCTTGACATTGAGCCTCAATCCATATCGGAGGCTGCAGTCCTTGACCCTTTGCGGCAGGTGCTTTAGGTCCTCTTAACTTTCAGCAAGCAGGGTTGTGTCATTTGCATAATGCAGATTGTTGATAAATCGTCCACCAATCTTGACCCCACATTTCTCCTCATAGAGCCCCGCCTCCCGGATAATCTGTTCTGCATATAGGTTGAAAAGGTATGGAGATAGAATGCATCCCTGGCATCTTAGTACTACCTGTACTTATTTCTGTACCTGGTGTAAAGCAGATTTTGAGTAAATATTTGTCAAATGAATAAACCAAAAAACCACATATATCTATCTCTATCTCTATCTCTGTCTCTGTCTCTATCTCTATCTCTATCTCTATCTCTATCTCTATCTCTATCTCTATCTCTATCTCTATCCATCTATCATCTATCTATCTATCTATCTATCTATCTATCTATCTATCTATCTATTAAAAGAAGTTCTAAAGCTGTGAGCTTGGTTTTGGTGGTTATCGTATTTCTGATTAGTGTAAAACTTTAGTAAGTGTTGTTTCTAGTACATTCCACATTATCATCTCCTACCTTCACCCCTTTTCCAAATTCCTTACTCTGTGCTAATTCTACAAGTTGTTGTTAGGTGACTTTGGGTTGAGTACAACCCATGGCGACCCTATGAAACCTGTCCTATCCTGTGCTATCCTCACACTTGTTAGGGCACACGAGCCCATTGCGGCAATCACTGTGTCAGTTTACGTGGTTGAGGGTCTTCTTCACCTTCACGTCCCTCCATCATCCCAAGTATGTTGTCCCTCTCTAAGAAATAACCTCGCCTTGCAACATGCTGGATGTGTGTGAGATGGAACTTTATCATCTTTGCTTCCAAGAAGCACTCTGGCTACACTTTCTACATGACGTATTTGTTTGTTCTTCTGGAAGTCTATGGGATATTCAGTACTCTTCTCCAACACACAGCTCCAAGACAGTAATCCTTCTGTCATCCTTATTCATTGTCTAGCTCTCAGATGCATTGTGATTGAAAAGTCCATGGCCTGAATCAGATTCACTTTGGTCCTCAATCTGACATCATTGTTCCTCAATAATTTGGAAAAGTCTCTGGCTGTAGATTTTTCCAGTGACATATGTCTCCGGATCTCTTGACAGTTGGTACCAAGGGTGTTGACTGTGGATCCAAGTAAAAGTAAATCATTGACAATTTCAATCTTTTCTCGTCTGTCGTGATGTTGAGATGCAAACCATATCAAAGGCTGCATTCTTTGACCTTTTGCAGCAAGTGCTTCAAGCCCTCCTCACTTTCTGCAACCGAAGTTGTTCCATCTGCATAATGCAGGTTGTTGATGAGTGTTCCTCCCATCCTGGTGCCACATTCATGTTCATAAAGGCCAACTCTTCAAATAATTTACTTAGCATACAGATGAAATAGGTGTACAGAGAGGATGCAACCCTGATGCACATTTTCTTAATTTTGAGCCATGTCCTTTGCTCTCTTCATGTAACAGCTTCTTGATCTAGGTATAGGCTTTGCAGGAGCACAGTTAAGTGCTCTGGGATTCCCATTCTTCTCAACGTTAGTCATAACATGCTATGATCTACTCAGGCAAATGCCTTTGTATAGTCAATAAAACATTAGTAGACATTCTTCTGGTATTCTTTACTCTCAACCAGGGCACATCTGTCACCAGATGGGTCTACACAGAGACATTTATTAGTTCAGTTTACTCTGACAATGTCAAGTACAATGGAAGGGAATACTGTCTGATCCCGTGCCATTCTCATGCTTGTTGCTCCATCATCCACTGCTTTGATTACCGTATTTTGAGTGTTTTCCAACCTCAGCCGAGGACACTCCTTTTCTAGCCCTGCATTGTGTAGTATTTAAGCATTTTCAAGGATTGATTTTCAAAGTACTTTGCTGGGCCTTTTTTTCCTAGTTTGTCTTAAGCTAGAAGCTCATCTGAAACCTGTCTACCACTGTGGGATTTGGAATTCTAGTAGCACAGCTGCCAACGTCCCAACAACATGCAAATCACCACACCTGGACTAACTGCCAATGAATGGTGGGCAGAAGACTTACATAAGCATATGTTCAGTTGTCCAACTCAGAACCACCCCAACTTCCACCTCAACTCCATCTGATTTGTGTATTTTGCTGTACCTTGGATTCCTTTGCTAAGGAAACCGTTTACTTGCTGACAATCCACTAATTTAAATATACATTTCACCACGGATTTTCCATAAACTCAGGAGCCAGCTCAGTTTATCTATTTGGTTTTTTAATTCTGGGATTTATTAGTTCTTCCAAGCCATTTGCAGATACAAGCTCATTCTTAATTGTTTCATTTTTATTCTTATCCCTAAACACCGTAAATCTTAATCGCCTTGTTTCCCACATTAAGAGGCAATGAGGTAGTTGTAGGAGAAAAGGATTCAAAACATGTTGCTTTAGAAACAATATAAGAACATTTGCAAGCTGTTCATGCGAACTGAGAGTGACTTTCAAAGAGTAATTGTGCCGAGATGCTTTTCAACGGATTCTCCAGATGGATCCATTCTCTCCACCTCAAGTTGTCATCATAACATGTCTCATTCTTCCATCTCAGAGCCATTCAGCACTGTGAAAATTCCACTTTTCCACTTTAATTACAGAGCTGGTTGAGAACGGATTCTGTTGTTTGGCAGTATAACTAACACACTCTCTATTTGTTTATGGCTCTTTGAGAAAGCCATTTTAATAAGGTCAAATTTGCAATTTAAATTAACTCTAATATTTCTTGCAAAGTCTGGGGCTGCTTATTTATGCAAGGGTAGAACACAGAAATTTATGGCTTAAAAATACGTTCTCCTGTTTTCTTTTCCAAATGATGCATCTCAGGTGATAAACGTTTGCAACTACATTTATAATATTTTTTTTTCCTCACTAGAAAATGGTAGGAAATCCAAATCAGTGAGATAAATCACAGCTCTAAATGGGGCTGTTAACAGTGTCTTTTCCATTTCTCCCATTAAAATCTTTCTCCAAAACTTTTATTGTATTCATGAGTAAAAGTTAGTCAACTGCCACCTACCCACAACAGGAGGACTCTTTGTTCTGTTGCTCTTGAAACAAACAAACAAACAAACAAACAGCCAATTAAATCAAAACAAAATATTAATCTCCAAACTTTACAAGACAGTCCAGACCAATTACTATTTACTATGCACTTGATTACAGTGCATAGTGACCTCCTGTGTGTCAGTTGAACTGTCCTCCAAGGGGACTTTTAATAGCTGATGCTTTTTGTAGTCTTTTCCCCAATATGTCCTTGATGTTGTTATATACTGTTGAGTTGAAGACAAGCCATAGTGACCCTGTGAACAATGGCTCTGAACCTTGCCCCTATCCTGAGCCAACCTCACCACCCCACCATCTCTGACATACTTGACGCTATTGGCACAGTTACTTTTGTCAATCTATCTCATCCAGGGTCTTCCTTCCTCTCCCGTGCTGATCCTCTACCCTTTCGAGCATGATGTCCTTCTCCAAGGACTGGTCCCTTGTGGTAACATGCCACCAGTATGTGAGATAATTGGAATATACCACAAGAATAGGAAAACTGAGGCACAAAATGAGATTTGTACACCAATGTTCATAGCAGCATTATTCACCATCGCAAGAACATGGAAACAGCCTATATGTCCAACCGCAAATAAATGGGTTGAGAAATTATGGTACATTCACACAATGAGATACTATGCAGCACGCAGGAGCAATAACTTTGTAAATTATTACCTAACTTGGGAGGGACTAGAGAGCATTATGCTGAGTGAACTAACTCAGTCCCACAAGGATATATAAATATTGTATAAGACTGTTATTGTAGAATGAATATAAGGATCCAGGAGGAGTGGGAGAGGCTGGAAGCAGAGGGATATGTATGTACAGGAGTAAGAGGGGATTAATCATTGGGTTGTACAATTTGATGGGTGGGGGTGAGAGAAATTGAAAGAATTTGTTCGAATTTGTATTAGAATTTTGTAAACAAACAAACAAACAATCCTTGTTTCCATATAGCAAACTGGTTTCACCCTTTCCAGGACAGACCTGTTCTCTTGGCAGTCCAATTTGTTCTCTTGGTGTGTTTAATACTCTTTTTCCAGCACCACAACTCAAAGGCATCGATTCTTTTGTCATTTTTATTGAGTGTCTAGCTCTCAGATACATAGCAAACTATTGAGAAGAACATGGCCTGGACCAGGTGCACCTTAGTCTCTAAACTGACATTGTTGCCTTTTAGAACTCTGGAGTTTTATCCTTGACTGCAAATTTCCTCAGTGCAATTCATCTTTTTTATTCCCTGTCTGCTGATGCCAAGAGTATTGATTGTGGATCCAGGCAAGATGAAATCATCAACAACCTGAATGCTTTTTCCATATGTTACAATACTGCCTATTGGTCCAGTGGTGAGGATCTCTATTTTCCTGATGTTAAAATGCAATTCATATTGAAGGCTTTAATCTTTGACCTCAGTGATCTTGGTGGACACAAATCTCCAGCCTTTGGATTAGTGGCTGAGTGTGTTAATCAATTGCATTGTCCAGTGTTTCCTAAATAGAAAAGTTATGCACTGTTGAGTTGGAAGAGACCCATAGCTGTGTTCAGAGAAGTAAGTCACACGAGAGGAAATTGCTCATCTTTTCCCTGTGGACTAGCTGATGGATTTGAACTGCATGCCTTTGTGTTGGCAGCACAATTCCTTACCACTGAGACACCAAAGCTCCATATATTAAAGAGTGATCATCTAGTTAGTTTATTTTTGCTGCTTTTAGGTGTCCTTAAAGTCGACAACTCACAGCAACATTATGAATAACAGATCACTATGCCAATCCATCTTGTTGAAAGTCTTCCTTTCTTGCTCTGACTCTACCCTTCCCAGCATGAGGTCTTTTTCCAAGGAACAGAAGGGACTTTAGGTAAGAATGGAATGCCCTTGTGTCTACCTGCCAAAACAGTCTACATTTGGGAGTGTTGGTGAGTCATCTTTAATTGTATCCCTACAACTCAGTTATCTCTAGGAGGAGTGGTTTGTAAAGAAAATAAATTTTTAATTTGTTGAGTTTCAATTTTTTTATATAGGTGTGATAAGAGAGAATACAAGTTTGCTGTTCTTTCCACAGTTTGAACAATTTTGCTTTCTTTATAAGTGGTTTAAAGACTATTAGAGAAAAAAAAGACTACTAGAAACACAATGAAGAATCAAAGGTTAGAAGTTCTGAATGAAACTCAAGAAGTACATGATTTCAGGCCCCAGAATGGAAATATTTGACTATATTGGATTGCAAGGATTATGAACATGTTTTTATATCATAGTGGGGGAGAGAATGGAGTAGATTATATATTGTTAATTTTTCCGTTTACTTAAAACACAGATGAGAGAAAGAATTTGATTAGGTATTATTGTAATGACATTAGTCCAGAATGAAGGCTGAATAGTGGAGAGGATCTGAGGGGAGGGATTGTATAACAACGAAAGAATTTTCTTTTACTTTTCAAAGGGAAGAATGAACTGGAACAAAGGGGTGGGCAGGAAGAAAAGTGCAACAGTGAATGAATGGAAATCCAAAATCTCTGTAAATTTTCATTAGATTAATAATAATAAATTTTTAAAAAGCATTCTGGAACAGTGGAAGGATTAAATTTTTATAGTAAAATGGAATTTAAGTAATCTCAAATTTGGGGGGTTAGATTTGATGATAATGAATTAAAAATGTAGAATCAGAAAAAACAAAAAAAATGTTAATAAAAAAAAGACACTTACCTGAAGAGATCCAATTCTACCAGAATTTAGAGCTAAATGACTCAGTTTTTTCCCTTCTTTCTTTCAAGGCATATTCAGTTCCATATATGTGAAAGGCATGGTGTATTTTTGAGCTCGTTTAGATCTTGTGTCTTTTTCACTTTACAGTCAAGTCCAATAGGGTCAATTACTAGTTACATTTCCTCATCTCAGTTATTCTGCAATCCTTACATTTTGTAGAGACTCTTCTTGTCAAGTTTGTTAAGACTTTCAGGCAAGAAGTCTGATGGAAACACTCTTCTTGGTAGATGCGTGGCATCTCTCAGTAACGGGTGTTGCTAAACTCTGCTTCTTTTTATACTTGTTATTCCCTCATCCTAGGGAATTTCATTTTTCCTGTTGTCTCTCTGAGTACCTTTTAAAGCTCTTTCAAGGACACTGAGATAGTGTTTCTCCGAACACTCTTCTCTATAAGCTTTCCCTGCTAAGCTTGTCTGTACTCAAGGTCTCAGTTATCATGTAGGTATATGAAAGGTACAAAGCTGTGATGTTTCAAGTACAGTGAAACACATCTGAGTTCAAATCCAAGATGCACTCATCAGCTGTGAGCCCTTGATAAAATAGGATTCATCTCCTTTTGTTTCCTTTTTCTCCTCCTTAAAATAAGAATTCTAAACATCATGTAGTGCATAAATTTCATCTCAGACCAGAGTTTTGACCTGTATAAATCTTGCTTAGATTAAAGATCAACACCCTTGTAACCAGCATTGAAGTTATTCAGAAGATATATTGCATTAGGCAAGTCTGCTGTTAGGGACCTCTCAAAAATGGTGAAGAGCAGTGATGTCAACTTAAAGACTAAGGTGTATCTGATTCAGACCATGGCCTTCTCAATCACCTGCTACCTACCTATAACCTGGATAATGAATGACAGAAAAAGAATTGATACATTTGACGTGTGGTGCTAGAGTAGAGTACTGAATATCCCATGGACTTCCAAAAGAACAAAGATTTATCTTGGTGGAAGGACAGCCAAAGTGCCTCTTGAAGACAAAGATGGCAAAGCTTTGTTTCTCAGACTTTGGACATAGAGCTAGACATTGCTATTTCCTAGGGAGGGACATCGCGCTTGGAAAGATGAAAGGTCCGTGAAGGAGAGGAAGACCCTCAATGAGATTGAGCGACACCGTGACTTCAGCTCTGGTATTTTAGAGATGATGAGGATGGCACAGGATAGGACAGGATTCAGGTTGGCTGTTCACTGGATTGCTATGAGTTGTACTCAATTCGATGGCATCTAACAACAACAGTAGCAAAGTGTCTCTATAGCACAGTGGCTGTAGATGCAATACTCTCTAAGAAGTATCTTTTTGAAGTCCAGCTTAGTCATCTTTTCAGAACTCTGATTTGGCGTTATCAGTTGTTTCTGTTTTCATGTCAGGCACCTCAGACTCAGGATGTACAAATCTTAATTTTTCCTTTGTCTCAAGTCAGTGCTGCTTCTTCCTGTGATTCATGCCTCCACTGAAGACCTCAAAATCAACCCAGTCATTAAAATGAGAAGCCTGAGTTCTCTATCCAGCTCTCTCACCCACCCCACATTAGGTTCTATTTCCTTTATTTCTCTTAAATTCACCCCCCTTTGTTATTTCCTTCAGTTTCAGTGTTATTATCAGCCGTTGTTTCTCTCACTTAGATCTCCATATTTAAGGAGATCTGGTAGTATAAAACAATATGCATCACATGGCTAACCAAAAGGTCAGAGGTTCAAATCTACCAGCAACTCAGCAGAGGGAAAATGGGTGGTGTCCTTTCATAAAAATTTCTAGCCTTAGTTACCTGATGGAAGGCCACTGTGAATTGGATTCAATATTAATGTAGTGGATTTGGTGTTGGTTTTTGTACTTAGCTGGACCTCCTATCTCATAGACAGTGTTAAATGCTACATCTAAAAAGAACTTTCTCACACATGGTTGTGTCACATTCGTGCTTCAAATCTCCAAATAACTGGAAAATTTCCATTATAAAGTCTAAATTCTATGCACTGCCTCTGGGTTGTTAATTTTTTAAAAAAATGTTATTGACAACAAACATAGGAAGAAATTGGTCTGCATCGAGTTAAGTCTTTGGAGTTGATTAAGATAATTTTTTTATAGATGCGTAGAAAATAATCTTGGTTTTATTTTATAATTTTAGTATTACATCAATATTTTTTAATTCTTGCATTAGATCAATGTCTATTTAAAAATCATGGCTTTTTAGCATTGTTTCCATCGATTCAAATTAGAGCTCACTTTGCTTCCAATCTGAGAACTCACATCTTTCTGCAAATCTAAGGAATGCAAATGCCACCTTTCTCTTATCTTGATGTTCAGTTTCTGTAATCTCAATGTTGTTTGAATTTCTTCCATATTACTGGATACTTTGATGAATCCATACTTTAAGGTACCTGTTGCCCTCAAGCTGACTGTGACCCTGGAACACAGAGTAACCTTCTCCAAAGGGTTTCAAGGCTCTAAGTTGTCTGGAGTTGACTGCCACATAAATCTTCCATTGAGCAACTGGTCGATTCAAGCCGTTGACTTATAAGGAGCAGCCGAGGGCATCCAGGTCTAGAGTCTTATTATGTCTGCAGTATTTGTATTGATTTTCTTTTCTTCTCTAATGATTTTAAGGTATTTAGTTGGTTGGGGTAGTTGCAGTTCTTGAAATGTCATTCCACTATTGACCGTGGTTGCTTATTCTTTCCAAGATAGTTTATATCCTTTGAGGATTTCAATAATTAGTAATGAGCTGATCTTTTGTGGTCATTGCTCTCTTACGGAAGTCTCATTCACTCAGGTTATGAGTTGCTGTGTACGTTGGAACTGAGTTAGAGCTCACCCTCCAGAGGGTTTTCCGAGGTGGTAAATGATACAGGAAGGGACTGTCCCTCCTTCTCCCATGGAGCAGCCTTTGGGATTGCAGGGGAGCTTCTTACTGGGAGGCCTCCAGAGCTCCCGAAGAGTGCCCTGGCAGGACAAAGCGTGCCTTGTTTCCTACAGGACCAGCGAGTTTGCACTATGTGTTAGTTAGGTTAATTTATCAGCTTGAAAGTGCTAAATCATGTGCAGGAAGTGACTTTGAGTTACAAGCTGTGTGGGACTGTTTATAATAAATGACATCCCTCTACATCAAGAGTTAATGTCATTGTGGTGGCAAAGGGGCGGAAGCCCTATTGCTCAGTACGGAAAAGACTCCTTCCCTTGGCTGCTTCCCATTCTTTCTTTCCAATTGTTTTTTCTCTGACACTTAGAGCCTTCCTTGCTACCTTGTCAAACGCTCAGGATGCTGCTTTGTCACAGGGCTGGATGCGTTTCATATTGCACCTAATGTGTGGATTCGATCTCTTTAGTCTAAGTATTTATAACTCTGGAAACCCAATGTTTTCCAAAATCCTGTCAGTTGGGATCAATTTGAGAACAGTGGGGAAAACCATGTCAAATGCCACATCCCTGTCCTTGCTTCCCTCCCAACTCGTCATACCTTCTCAGAGTGCAGGCTGGATGTCATTCCTTCTAGAAATCCTCTCCTTTCCCTCTGAATTAAAGGCCTTGCCTATCAGCATCATGTGCACCTTCCTTAAATGGAATTTACAACCATTCGGTTCAGTAAGTAACTTGTCTTTGCTTATATCCCATCAAATTAGAGGGTAGAAGTGTTTAGAGACAGTGTCTCGTTCATTTCCTCCTACTTTTACTGATATGTGACAATTTGATTTCACTGTCTTCAGAACAAGGATCAAAGCCTTCTTGAAGCTGGTTTCGCCAAGTGTCGCTGTTCAACATGCTCTTACTGGAGGGAAAGCCACAGGTAGGATGACCAAACCTGGGACTACTAGACAACTCAGGAAATGGGTGTTGGCACACTCAAGATGGGATAGGAAAATGCTATGGGTGTGACAGACATTTGAGAGGCGCATCAGTACATTTAAATAAAATAACATTCTAAGAGTTCCCCTCCCTCCCAATTCCTAGTGTGCAGGGAGACCATTCATAGAGAGAGGAAAGCAAATAAGGCATGAGTTCAAGTAAGAGTGGATTTATAAAGGATGAGAGAATGACCTTGACTTTACAAATGTTTCTCTTGACATGTTTAGTGGTGGGAATAATTAGGTTGTTGTTGTTATGTGCCATCGTGTTGCCTGAGATCCATAGCAACCCTATGTACAGCAGCTCTGAATCCTTCCCTGTCCTGAGCCAGTCTCACTAATTCCGACACTTCAACCTCTATTGCCCCAGGTACTGTATCAATCTGTGTCATCCAGGATCTTCCTTTCCTGCACTGTCCCTCCATTCATCTAAGCATGATGTCCTTCTCCAAGGACCTGTCTGTCTTGGTCATGGACCCAAAGTATGTGAGAAAGAGATTCAAAATCCTACCCTCCAAGGAGGAAAACCTGGTTTCATTCTCTTTAAGACAGACTTATTTGTTTTCTTGGAAGTCCATGGTGTGTTCAAGACTCTTCTCTAGCACCACAACTTGAAGGCATTGATGATTCTTCTGCCATCCTTAGTCATTGTCCAGCTCTCTGAAACATAACAAGTGATTGCGAAGACCATGGCCTGGATTAGAGGCACTTTAGTCTCTAGACTGACATCATTGCTTTTCAGCACTCTTTAGAGGTCACTGACAGCAGATATCCCCAATGCAATTCATTTTTTGATTTCCTGACAGCTGGTGTTAAGAGTGTTGATTGTGAAGCTGAGCAAACTGTAATCAATCTCTTCTTCATCCATCATGGTGCTGCCAATTGGCCCAGTGGTGAGAATCTTTGAGTGCAAGGAATGCTGATGTAGCAGGGAAGGGGAGGAGACAAGGCATACGTGCTTGGGTGGCTGGGTAGGGGCTCAATGAATGTACTGATTATTTCTTTAAGGGAAGGGTCTTTCATCTGCTCGGTAAAATGCTTGTCTGTCAGATATTGCTCTAAAACTAAGCATGCAAATTAAGACAGACTAGGATGAAGGATTGGCCATCCACTTCTGAAATATAACAGGCTTTTGGAAACCCTACGCACAGCAGAGCACATTTAGAGTAGACTAACAGATAAGGTAATTGAGGCTGAGCTCTAAAATTTGGGAACACAAAGAAGGAGGAACAGTAAGAAGAAATTAATGATTGGTACGTGAAATATGAGAAGCATGAATGTAGGAAAACTAGACATTGTTAAGAAAGAAATGGAACATATAAATATTGACATATCAAATATTAGCAAAATAAGATGGATTGGCATAGGACATTTTGAATCAGACAATCACATGATCTACCATGCTGACAATGAAAAGGTGGGAAAAAACGGGGTTGCTTTCATAGTTACAAAGGCCATTTAAAGAGTCATCTTGAAATACAATATTGTGAGTGACAGGGTAATATCCATACGCATAATCAAGAGGCACTGGAAAATGTGGATTGGAGGCTAGAGGGGAGATTGAACTTGGACAATGTTTGTGCCTATGTTTATAGGCCACAAGCCAGAAAAAAAAAAGGACTTGTGAAAACAGAAGAGAGACATGATTACATTCTCGAGCAGACCAACGTATGAATGCAGGTATAGAGGAAAACACAAGGAAGGAGACATAGAAGATGTTCTAAAAATTGGGGAAGACTCAGGGGAACAGTGTTCTCCAAGAAACCAAGTCAACAAGAGGATAGATGCTCAACGCTGTTTAATTTCATCTAGACTGACCTTCCCACTCTTGTAACTAACTGAGTAAGAGCAAAGACAGCATTGATTTGATTTCCCTTTGCCTAGACTTCTTCTTGTACCTTGCACAGAGTGGAGCATCCTATGTTACACATTCAGTATTAGTTCATAGTAGGACATAAAGAGCCCTGTTTTGTGCAGTATTTGGGAAAATGTAAGAGATTCTCCAAAGGCATGAGAATATGGGATTAAATGATATAACTCTGTGAAGACCTTGCAGCCAGCTCCAGTAAACTCAGGCTCAGTTTGACATTCAAGGCCTTCCAGGTTGTGGGCCAACTAATTTGTTAGTAAAGTCAATGTTTTACTCAGATTCAGGCCATCCCATCTGCCCACCTCCCATTCTCTGCACCAACCCAAAGCTAATGTTTACCAGTTTTCCTCCATGCTCAGAGAGGTCCTCTGGGTCTCCAAATATGTCTAATTTTGGATTATCTTCATCTTGTTCTGGCAGTCCTCATGGTACATGTTGGACACACATGCTTTTCTTCAGTGTATGTGCTATTGTCTTAGGACCCATTCCACCCTACTCTCACTCCCTGGAAGGTAGACACAAACTGTCTTCATCTTGGTCCACCAAAGTATCCAATTCCACAACGTGGATATGTCTGTATATACATGTTATTGTTTTTTTTTGTTACATGCTTTTGTTGTTCCTAAGTGGTAGGGTTTTTTGTTTTGTTTTGTTTTGTTCTTTTTCTTGATCTTTAGAAATGCTGAGCGAGTTCGGCCCTTTTGATTTTCTTTTTATTTTGGCCCTTTTGATTTTCTGACTCCAGCTCTCTGCACATATCATTATAGTATATTGCTTTGTTGTCCCGAGCTGCCTTTTGAAATTTTCTGTTCAACTCTTATAATGAAATGTGCAGAGAGCTAGAGTCAGAAAATCAAAAGGGCCAAACTTGCTCAGCATTTGTTCAGCTAAAGGAGTTGAAAAACAAATTCAAGCCATGGGTGGCAATACTTAAGGACAGTTTGGATAGAATGTTAAATGATCCAGGAAGTATCAAAAGAAGATGGAAGAAGTACAGAGAGTCACTGTATCAGAAGGAATTGGCTGATACAGAGGAATTTCATGAAATAACATATGAGCAAGAGCCTATGGTGATGGAGGAAGTTCAAGTTGCTCTGAAGGAATTGGCAAAAAACAAGGCTCCAGGAGTTGACAGCATACCAATTGATTTATTTCAACAAATGAACGCTGGCCTGGATGTGTTCACTATGTTGTGCCAAGAAATCTGGAGAACAGCCAGCTGACCAACTGACTGGAAGAGATCGATATTTGTTCCCATTCCAAAGAAAGGTGACCCAACAGAGTGCAGAAATTATCGAACAATATCATTGATATCACATGCAAGCAAGATTCTGCTGAAAATTATCCAAAAACGTTTGGAACAATATGTCAACAGAGAACTACCAGATGTATGGGCTGGATTTAGAAGAGATTGTTGTACTAGCAATATTATAGCTAATATTAGATGGATCTTGGCAGAAAGCAGAGACTACGAGAAGAATGTCTATCTGTGCTTCATTGACTATGCAAAGGCTTTTGGCTGTGTGGATCACAACAAGCTGTGGCTGACTCTGAGAAGAATGGGAATTCCAGAACATTTGATTGTGCTAATGCGAAACCTATACTTGGACTAAGAGGCAGTTGTCAGAACAGAGCAAGGGGACACTGGATGGTTCAAAATCAAGAAGAAGATCCATCAGGGATGTATTTTGCCTCCATAGCTTTTCAATCTGTATGCAGAACAGATCATCCGAGACGCTGGGCTGTACGAGGAGGAATGTGGCATCAGGATTGGTGGAAGAGTCATCAACAACCAGCGCTATGAGGATGAAAACAACCCTGCTCGCTGAAACTGAGGAGGACCTGAAACGCTTGCTGCAGAAGGTCAAGGACTGCAGTCTTCAATATGGACTGAAGCTCAACACCAAGAAAACAAAGATTCTCACCACTGAGCCAATTGGCAGCATCAGTATGGATGGCGAAGAGATTGAGATAGTTAACAGTTTTAGTTTACTTGGTTCCACAGTCCACACTCTTGGTAACAGCAGCCAGGAAATTAGGAGATGAATTGCATTGGGAAAGTCAGCTGTGAGGGACCTCTCACAAGTACTGAAGAGCAATGACATCAGGCTGGAGACTAAGGTGCGCCTGATCCAGGCTATGGTCTTTGCAATTACGTGCTATTCATCAGAGAGCTGGACAATGACTAGGGATGATAGAAAGAGAATTGATGTCTTTGAGCTGTGGTGTTGGAGAAGAGTGTTGAATATACCATGGACTGCTAGGAGAACAAACAGGTTTGTCCTGGAGAGGGTGAAGCCAGAATGTTCCCTTGAGTCAAGGATTCTGAAGCTTTGTCTGACAAACTTTGGGCGTGTTGCAAGGAGGGACTGGTCCTTGGAGAGGGACATCACATTTGGAAGAGTGGAGGGATGGTACAGGAGAGAAAGACCCTCAATGAGATGAATCGATTCTGTGAGTGGAGTGGTGGAAATGAGTGCGTTTGAGACGGTGAGGTTGGCACAAGATAGAATGGTGTTTAGGGCTCTTGTACATAGGGTCGCTGTGAGTCGCAAGCGACTCAATGGCACATAACAACAATAACAAGGTGGTGTTGGGTTGATTTCAATGCACAGTGACTGCTTGCAAAAGAGTAGTTGTTGTTATCCTGTTAGGTGCCATCAAGTCGATATGATCCATAGTGACCATGTGAACAACAGATCTGAGCCTTCTGTGAGAGAATTTTGTTGTTGTTAGGTGCCATCGAGTCAAGTACCTGTCTTGACCCTATGAACAACAGATCTGAACCCTGTCCTATCTTGTACCATCCTCACACTTTCTTATGTTGAATCTATTATCACTTACAGGGACCTTTTGGGACAGAGCAGAACCACCCAATCAGATTTCCAGCATTTAAATCTTAACAGGAACAGGTTCATCTTTCTCCTTAGAGCTGGATTGTGGGTTTGAACAGCTGAACATTTGAGCAGTCCGGCTCTTAACCCACTATGCCATTAAGTGCAAAAAGTCACTGAGTTCAAGTTTTGGATACCTTGTTATTTTTAAACTTCAGATTTACCTGTATAGTCACTTACTTTTTAAATTCATTTGTGTCCCTAAAGCAAACAGTTGCTAACATGTGCTGGGTAGCAGTGGGATAGGCTGGTCCAAGATATTTCTTGAGGTATATAGTCTATAGACAAGGCTGAGTAAATGAAGAAATTCCAGGCTAGAGGTACTAGTAGTCCTGTAAGGGTCTCAGCTGTGATGTTTTGTCCATAAGCTTAAATTTATGTTCAATACTTCAGCCCGAGACAGCTAACTTCAGCTTACTGGTGCAACAGCTCAGAGCGAGAGGGGACACTCAGTTACTTTATAAAAGCTGCCAGACCAGGAAGAAGGAATTGCTTTTTAAATGACTTGATGTATTTGCGGAGACCATAGAAGTTCAGGCCTGAAACAAATGTGTTCACCTATCCTTTCAAAAGAGGAATGATCCCTGAGATTACCTCGAGGAAGTTTAAGTGTGTGGAGAAAAATATCCCAGAACATCTAAGAAGAAATGGAATCATGAGTGAATAAGCAGTGTGGTGTTGCCACAAATAAATCACCCAGGAAAGATCTGAAAGCTGTTTAAAATTCACAGTGGAGGGGAACGAAGTCATTGCCATACATCTTGATTTTGGTAATGCATTTGGTACCATGTCACAAAATTTTACCTATGAAATTAATTGACACTGGCTTGGATAGTCACACTGTCATGGGGATTGATAATTTTCAGGGTCTGTAAACAAGGTGCGGTGATGAATAGCACAGCATCCAGTGAGGGGTAGTTGATTAGTAGGGGTGCCGAAGAGATTGGTGTTAAGCCTGATCATAAGTAACACTGTTATTAATGGCTTCAAGCAGAAAGTGAAGAGAATGTTAATGAAATTTGCAAATTATACAAACTGGGGTGGTGCCGGAATAAATCCAATAAGAATGATGGATGGAATTTATTCCAAGAGATATGGACACTTTCAATATATGGGTAATAAACAGCAAAATGAGATTCATTTAAAAAATGCAAAATAGAATAGATGAGAGGAAAATATAAGAGAAGAAATGATTACTCTAAGGGCAGTAAGAACTTAGTCAATTTGCAAGATGCTTCAGGGTCCTTTACTGTTAGTATCAACTTCTCCCTAGACTCTCGTCTCCAATCTCTTTCTAGACTTTGCTGTTCTTTTTTAATCAATGACCCTGGCCTTTCCCCTGTAACCTCTGTCAATGTTTCATGCTCTCTCAGGCATTTTCTAATACTGTGTCCTGTGGCCAAACACCTTTCCCAATTTTTTCTCTCGGTAAAACCTGAAGCATTCCTCAATAGTCTGCTTATTTTTAATTTTCTTTGCATTATAGTGCTCCTCTAACCAAGAAACCCATTTTTTCACTGTGAGGTCATCTCACTTGGCAACGAGTTCATCAGAGCTTTTGTCACATTTCATCATGCTAAAGAACCCAGTTGAAAGAAGGTTAAGAACATGATTGTCAGATTTTGACTCAGGGACCCAGGTTTTAATTTGTCACCTCAAGCGAACTGAGATGAGTTTCTTAGATGCCAGGCCTCAGGTTTTCTGATCATAAAATAGACATGATGTGTTGTTATGTGCCTTTGAGATGACTATGACTCACAGTGACCCTATGAACAGTGAACCAGAACTTTGGCCTAACCTGTGCCATCCTAATCATCTAACACACGAGCCCACTGTTACAGTCACTGTGTCAATCCATTTTGTTGAGGGCCTTCGGTTATTCTCTGACCCTCTACCTTTCCAAGCATGTCTTTCTCCAAGGACTGGCCCTTCCTAACAATGACCCTAAAGTATGTTAGATGAAGTCTCACTGTCTTTCCCTCCAAGGTGCACTCTGACTGTACTTTTTCTAAGACATACTCGTTTGTTGTTTTGACAGTCCACGGATTATTCTGCACTCTTCTCTAGAACTACAACTCAATCTTCTGCCATCCTTATTCAATGTCTAACTTTCAGAGGCATAGCAAATGATTGCAAAGACCACAACTTGAATCAGGCATACTTTAGTTTTCAAACCGACATCTTTGCTTGTCAGCACTTTAGAGATATCCCTGACAGCAGACTATCCAAATACAACACGTAGTTTGATTTCCTTACTGCTGGTAACAAGCATATTGGCTAGGGATACAAGCAAGATGATGTCACTGACAATATCTATCTCTTCTCCATCTATCATGATGTTGCCTCTTTGGCTGTTGGTGAGGATTTTTGTTTTCTTGATATTATGATGTAACCCATATTGAAGGCTGTAGGTTTTTATTTTATTTTTTTATTGATTTGCTTACAAAGTTTGCATACATTGTGTTTCACATTATTCTTCGTTCACATTTTGTTTCATATGATCATTCTCATGCATAATGTTTTATAAAATTAATCACCATTGGACCTTGCCCATCATTACTATGTCTTTTCACCTGGATCCTTTCCATTTCCTTCCCCCCCCCCAACCCGACCCCAACTCCACTGAATGTGCAACCCTGTGGTTGGTTGTTTTTTTGTTTTTTATCCTCTGCAGCAAGCATTTCAAGTCCTCTTCACTTTGAGTAGGAATGATATAGTAGTCTTCATGAATGATGTAACTGTTTGGAACATTGTGTATTGGCTTTAACTGTCCTCTCATATTTAGGGATGTTGTTGTTAGATGTCATTTAATTGACTATGAGTAATGGCAACCCTATGAACAACAGATTTGAATCTTGTCCTATCCTGCACCATTTTCATAATCTCCTTCATGTTCAAGATTGTTGTTGCAGTTCTGTCGATCTATCTCATTTAGGGTCTTCCTCTTTTTCCTCTAACAGTTGGCTGGGGGCTAGAAACCACATATTTAAAGCACTTAGGACCTACATGGTGGGTCTTTTGATTAACAGTCAGTCAGGGGCTGGGGAACTCTTATTTAAAGCAGTTAGGACCTGGAAGGTGGGTCTGTTTCTCTGACTCTCCACTTCTCCAAATATGATATCTTTTCCAGCATGGCATTTTCTGACAACATGCTTAAAATATGTGAGATAAAATGTCACTGTCTTCTAAGGAGCACCCTGATTCCACCTCCTACAAGACAGATTTGTTTGTTCTTTTGTTTGTTCCATGGGATATTCAATACTTTTGGCCAGTGCCAAAATTCAAAGACATCAATTCTTTGTAATTCCTTATTCATGTACAACTTTTAGATGCATATGATGCAATGGAGAAGAAAAGACTTAAGTTTGAATCAGGCCTACTTAGTCTTTAAATTGACATTGTTTCTCTTTAACACTTTAGAAAGGTACTTGACAGAAGATTTCCCCCAAAAAACATGTCTTTGGGTTTCTTGACTCTGACCACCATTGATGTTAATTGTGGGTCCAATTAAAAATGAAGTATTTGTAAACTTCAATCTTTTCTCTATAACCATGAGTTTGTCTATTAGTCCAGTAGTGGGGAAGATTTTTGTTTTCTTGGTGATATGTAATCTAAACTGAAGATGTACACTTTGATATTTGTTAGTATTTCAAGTCCTCTTCACTTTCTTCAATGAAGGTTGTATCATCTGCATAACACAGGTTGCTAACAAACCTCCCTCCAATCCTGGTACCAGGAAGAATGTGACTCTTAGGCAGCATTGGGTTACGGTGGCATTTTCACTTTCTCTTCAATATTATCCTTAAATGTCTTTGATGGAAAGAAGTGTATTCATAATCTTTACATTTCTTCTGATGCCTAGTAGCAAGCACAGTGACCGGCTCATAATAGGGCTTTCAGAAGACCTATGGGCCACCATCAGCACAAATCCTCCCTAGAGCTATGAAAGCCCTTTGTTCTAGTGTGTGTGTATGTGTGTGTGTAGTTGTTATTATGTGTCATTGAGTTGCTTGCAACGCATAGTGACCCTATGTACAACAGCCCTGAATCCTGCTCTATCCTGTGCAAAATTTACTGTGTCTGATACGCCTACCCTCATTACCCCAATCACTGTATCAATCCATCTCATCAATGGTCTCCCTCTCATTCTCCATCCCTCCACCCTTCCGAGCATGATGTCCCTCTCCAAGGATGGGTCCCTCCTTGCAACACGTCCAAAGTATGTCAGATGAAGCCTCGGAATTCTTGCCTCCAAGGAGCAGACAAGCCTGTTTGTTCTCCTAGCAGTCCATGGCATATTTAACACTCTTCTCCAGCCCTATAGCTCAAAGGCATCAATTCTCTTTCTGTCATCTCCAGTCATTATCCCACTCTCTGATGCATAGCAAGAAATTGCAAAGAATATGGTCTGCATCAAGTGCATTTTAGTCTCCATACTGATGTCAGTGCTTTTCAGTACTCTGGAAAGGTCCCTGACAGCCTTTTATCTCACTGCAATTCATCTCTTGATTTCCTTGCTGCTGGTACCAAGAGTGTTGATTGTGGAGCCAAGAAAACTAAAGCTGTGGACAACCTCAATCTCTTTATCATCTATCATAATGCTGTCAATTGGCTCAGTGGTGAGAATCTTTATTTTCTTGCTATTGAACTTCAATCCATATCGACAGCTGCACTCCTTGATCTTCTGTAGCAAGCACTTCAGGTCCTTGTGGGAAGCCAAATTTCATACCAAATATTTATAATAAACAAAATGCTGTATCAGGATATGAGGGAGGTGCAGATTCAAGTTGGAATTCACCCTGAAGTACTAAGGCAGACCTTAGGTGTTCACAGGGGTTAAGCCTAAGGCGGACCTTAAGTGTTTATACACTTAAGTGTATTATATTTGCTAACCCCACCTTCCTGAGTCAAGCATAAGGTTTTCAATAGAAAGAGCTTAGCTTCATTTGCATAAAATTCTATTTGTGATTTGCTTCCTGGCAATTTTCAATAAAGACACAGGGAAGCTGGATTTGGCCTTCATTTGTTCAAACTGCTCGCCCCCCCCTTACCTGTTTATTTATACATTCCTGGTGCTCTGTCTTGTTCTTTATTCTTTACTCTCAGCCAATTCTACAGGTTCTCCTCGATTTCAGCAAGCAGGGTTGTATCATCTGCATAATGCAGGTTGTTGAATCTTCCTCCAGTCCTGATGCCACATTCCTCTTCATAGAGCCCAGCCTCTGGATGATCTGTTCTGAATGTAGATTAAAAAGGTATGGGGACAGAATACATCCCTGGTATACACTTTTTCTGATTTTCAACCATGCAGTATCTCCTTGCTCTGTTCTGACCACTGCATCCTGGTTCAAGTATAGGTTTCACATAAACAAAATAAAATGTTCTGGGATTTCCATTCTTCTCAGAGTCAGCCACAGTTTATTGTGATTCACATAGTCAAATGTCTTTGTTTAGTCAATGAAACACATATAGACATTCCTCAGATACTCTCTACTTTCAGCCAAGATCCATCTAACATTATCTACAATATCCCTAGTACCATGGCCTCTTCTAAATCCAGCCTGCACATCTGACAGTTCTCTGTTGATGTATTGTTCCAGTCATTTTTTGATAATTTTCAGCAGAATCTTGCTTGCATGTGATATTAATGATATTGTCTGATAATTTCCACACTCTGTCAGGCCACCTTTCTTTGGAATGGGAACAAATATAGATCTCTTCCAGTCAGCTGGCTGTCCTCCAGATTGCTTGGCACAACTTAGTGAGCACATCCAAGACAGCATCTATTTGTTGAAAGATGTCAACTGATATGCTGTCAACTCAAAGCAGCTTGAACTTCTTCATTAATCCCCACAGGCTCTTGCTCATATGTTGTTTCATGAAATTCTTCTCTGTCTGCCAGTTCCTTTCAGTTCAGTGGCCCTGAATACGCATTCCAACTTCTTTTAATGCTTCTGGGATCATTTCATATTCTGCCCAAAACATGCATAAGTATTGCAACTCGTGGCTTGTATTTGTTCTTCAGCTTAAGAAATTCTGGGCAAGTTTGGCCCTTTTAATTTTCTGACTCCAGCTCTTTGCACATTTCATTATAATACTTCACTTTGTCTTCCAGAGCTGTCATTTGAAATCTTTGTCCAGCTCCGTAATTATTTGATTTCTCCCCTTTGCTTTGGCTTCTTGGCACTCTAGTGCAATGTTCAGAGTCTCATCTGACAGCCATCTTAGTCTTTTCTTCCTTCTCTGCCTTTGTAATGACCTTTTACCTTCCTCATGGATGATATTCTTAATATCCTCCCACAGCTCATTTGGTTTTTGCTCATTGCTGTTCAAGACCTCAAACCTGTTCCTGAGATGGTTTTGAACTTTGAGTGGGATAGACTTAAGGTCAAATTTTGGTTCCTGTGGATCTGATTTAATTTTACTTAGCTTCAGCTTGAGCTTACGTGAGTAGTTTGTGGTCTGTTCCACAATCAACACTTGGACTAATTTTCATAGCTGATATTGAGTTTCTCCAGTGATTCTTTCCACAGATGTAATCAATTTGATTCCTATGCATACCATCAGGTGAAATCCATGTGTATAGCCTGCATTTGTATTTCTTATAAAAGGTATTTGAAATGGATTATTGAATGTACAAAATTCTATCATTCTATCTCCAGCTTCATTTCTTTGACCATGTCCACGTTTATACATATATAGTTGTTATTAAGTACCATTGAGTCATAGACAACTCATAGCAACCCTACGAATGAATGACCTGAACACTCGCATAACTCATCATTTCTCTAAGGTCATAGACTTCCTGTAGGTAAACTATTTCAGAACTTGATGACACTCCTGCTTCCAAGGCTGTTTTAATCTAGGAGAGTGTTTAATTGATAAACATGAAAGTTAGATAACAGGAAGTTCTGGTGGCTTAGTGGTAAGACGTTGTGATGCCAACTCAAAGGCAGGTAGTTTGAATCCATCACCAGCTCCAAGGGAGAAATGGCCAATACCCTCTCAGGCAATTATTGTTTCGGAAAATCTGCTGACGCATGAGCCAAGAGTCAAAACTGACTTGATGGCATATGGCAATCACAACAGAGAATTCATGCTCTCTCGGAATTTCTTTTACAGTGATTTCACACAAAAATATGTGGTGTTTTAATCTCAGACATATACATTGATCAAACTTCCAGTAAAGACTTTCATGTATTTATCTAGTGAGACCATGTCTGAAGGAGTAACTTGAAGTGTGAGCCATTTGCAGTAGTTGGGCAGGGTAAGAAGCAAAGCAGTGAGAAGAGACAAAGGAGCATCAGAGTGATTTGTAAAGAGAAACTACAGAAAGATGAGGCACAAGAAGGCAAGAAATACCAACAACCAGCTGTTGTAAAGAGCTCTCATGAAGGATGAGGTGGATCATACCACTATTCAAGCTTACAATGATCAGATCTTACAACAAAGAATAAATAAGAGAAACATGGATCTAACATGTCTTAGGACTGATGCGTGGTAGATAAGGTTATAAATCTTATAAAAAAATAAGGCCAAGTGATGCAATGGACATTACATATATAAATATAGTAGTGTGTTATACAGAATGGCAAGATGCAGATAGCAAATTCAAATAGAATATGAGGAGAATTTAGAGACTTTTTTACTGAAAAAGAATTAGTAGGGTTGAGGAAAGACACAAAGGTTGATAAAGTTCCCTGGAGAGAAGGGATGTTGGCAATATCTGAGATCCTTTATTAGACTTGAACTTTGAAGGGCACGGAAAGGAAGTTGTAATGATAAAAAAAAAAAAGTATCCTATTTCCAGAAGATTTCAGTAAATCACATGCTGAACTCATACAACCCATCAGGGAGGAAGTCCTAGAAATAAATATCCTGACTTCTCTCTACCCTTCTTTATGATTGCAAGAAGACCCAAAAGAGCATGGAAAATTGTTGATTTCTCTGAGAGCACAAAACTGGGCAGAGAAGGGAGGAAATGCAGCTGAAGAGCAATCGTAAAATATCCAGTACAAACCATCAAGAATACCTTCTTTGAGATGGTTACCTTTAAGTAGAAGACAACACACAGGGAAGGACTCTGCCAGGAAAAGTCATATGCAAAGCTATCTAGGAGCGGAAGATTTTGGAGAGCCAAGGGGTAGAAGCAGAAGTTATTTAGGTAAGATCAAAGTGCAGTGAGGACAAAGAATATAGTGAGTTTTGAAGTGATTTGGAGGAGGGGAGTCACTGGCCTGTCTATGTTGTCAGTCAAAGTCTATTTTTCTTCTGACCACTTTTTTTTCTAGTCAAGTAACCAAGAACAAAAGATATGAAATGAGATAACGATCGTGTTGGTTGAATTAACGTTTTCAATCTTTCACTTCCTCGTGTTCCAGATTTTTTATATCTATATTCTTTCCTGTATAACTTGAGAGTATTTTCTAATCGTGTGGGCTGTGTATCCTTTCCTGTTTCTTTCAAGTTGTACTTTTCCATGTGGACTACTATACTGACCTAAGAATATTAACAAATCTGATACAAATAAAAACAACAAAAAATAGGCTTGTGTGATTTGGTTTGATAACATATCCTGTGATCTTCCACAAAAGATCATGCTTAAATGAGTAGAATTTAACTAGTTGATTTAGGCAAGTTTATGCATCTGAGAACACTTCATTTCACTCATAACAACTATTCTTGAGCCAGCACAGACTCTGATGCACCTCCAGATAACGTACCCAACGTTTGTGAGACAGTTTCACCATCCTTGCCTCTGTGGAGCGTCCTGGTGGTACTTCCTCTGAGATGGACTTGTTTAGTTTTTTGGCAGTCATGGGAGAGTAAGTACTCTTCTCCCACACCACAATTCAATGTTATGTGTGTTAATTATAAAGTTCATTTTGTCTGCTAGGTTAGTGCATGTAACCCATCTTGACTGAGCTCCATAATGACAAGGAGACTTACTTGTCATATCACTACAGTCATCACTGGCACTTTGGGTTAGGTTCCTAATAAAGTTTCAAAAATAAGTGTTAAGCAAGTAGGGGGGCAGAAAGTGAATGGATAACAAGATCAAGTTCAGGTTGCCTCGTCAATCATCTGTCAGCTTGTATCCCTGAAATGACGTTTGAGTTGCTGTCATGCTGTATATTGTACCACTGTTGCATTTATTAGGTGCCCCCAAGTGGACTCCTACATCTAGAGACCCACTGAACAGCAGGTCGGAACTTTGCCGTATCCTGAATCATCCTCACTGATCTCTTCCATGCTCAGTTCCATTGCTGCAGTCACTGTGGGAATCCAGCTCATTGAGGGGCTTTTCTCTTTCATGGAGCCTTTACTTTTCCAAGCATCAGGTCTTCTTTTAAGCACTGGAACCTCCTGGTAACATGACCAAAGTGTCCTAGACAATATTTCATCATCTTTGCCTTTAAGGAGCATTCAGGTTACAATTTCTCCAAGACAGATTTGATATGGTAAAAAGTTTTTAGAGGAGGTCCCAGAAAAAGACTAGGAAGAAAGGCATGTATGATATACTGTCAAAAATTAACCAACTTTTTAGATGTGGTGTTGTTATGTGCCATCAAGTCATCTTTGACGCATAGTGACCCTATGTACAACAGCTCTGACCCCTGCTGTAACTTGCGCCAACCTTATTGTCTCTGACACACCTACTCATATTACCCCAGTCACTGAGTCAATCCATCTGATCGAGGGTCTTCTCCTCCTACTCTGTTCCTTCACCCTCCCAAGCATAATGTCCCTCACCAAGGACTAGTCCCTCCTTGCAACATGTCCAAAGTATGTAAGAGCTTCAGAAACCTTGCTTCCAAGGAGCAGTCTGGTTTAGTCCACTCCAGGACGAACCTATTTTTTTTTTTTTAATTTTTATTTTGTGTGCGTGTACCGTCAAATCAGATCTGACTGGTACAGGAGGATATTGCGCCTCCTTCTCCGGCAGAGCATCTGGTGGATTCGAACTGTGTTCCTCTGGGAATGCAGTGCAGCTTCTTGCCACTAGGCCACCAGAGCTCCCCCTAGGA
Organism: Elephantulus edwardii; assembly: GCF_000299155.1. Taxonomy (NCBI): domain Eukaryota; kingdom Metazoa; phylum Chordata; class Mammalia; order Macroscelidea; family Macroscelididae; genus Elephantulus; species Elephantulus edwardii. The sequence goes on along the minus strand of NW_006399929.1, from coordinate 6,134,750 downwards.
CGAACCTATTTGTTCTCTTAGTAGTCCATGGTATATTCAAAACTCTTCTTAGTACAACAGTTCAGAGGCATAAATTTTCCTTTTACCATCCCTTGTGAAAGACACACAAACAATGAGGACTATCCTTCATAGGATTGCTATGAGTTGCCTGCGATTCGATGGCACTTAACAACATCATCAACATAGAGATCAGCTGGCCCAGTGAACAGAGAGTGAAGCTACCGAGCCAAAGGTGGGTGACTTTTAATCCCCGGCCCTCGGGCCTGTTTCATCGTTTTTGTTTAGACATTCCTCTAGGTCATACAGCCCTGGTGTACCAGTTGCCGTACAGCGGTAACTTGTGGTTGCTGTGAGGCTGAACACTGTGACACTGATGTGTCAAATGCGTTAATGGTTGGTTACCCAATGCAGACAGAGAGTGGGGTGGAGCTCCCCTATTAAAACAAGTTTGGAAGGAGGAGTGGCATCCACTCCCATAATAGCTTGCCTCTGGAAACCCTATGAATCTGGAGAGAGGATGAAAGGCATCCAAGTGTCAAGGACTCTCCTTCATAGGGTTGCTATGAGTTGCCTGAGACTCGATGGCACTTAACAACAACAACAACATCATCCCTTGTCATTGTCCAGCTTTCTGATGCATAGTGCATAATTGCAAAGACCATGGTCTGGATCAGGCGCACCTTAGTTTCCAGAGTAGTGTCATTGCTCTTCAGTACTCTAGAGCTGTCCCTGAAAGCAGGCTTTCCCCAGGGCAATTTGTCTTTGGATTTTCTGGCTGCTGGTAATAAGAGCATTGATTGTGGAGCCAAACAAACTAAAGCTATTAACAATCTCAATCTCTTCACTATCCATCATGATGCTGCCAATTGGCCCAGTGTTGAGAATCTTTGTCTTCTTGATATTGGACTTCAATCCATACTTAACGCTGCAGTCCTTGACCTTCTGAAGCAAGCACTCAGGTTCTTCTCGAGTTCAGCAAGAAAGTTTTTGTTATCTGCATAACACAGGTTGTTGATGCGTCTTCCTCCAATCTTGATTTAAGATTTCTCCACATAGAGCTCAGCCTCTCAGATGATCTGTTGTGCATAAAGATTGAAAAATTATGGAGATAAGACACATCCCTGGGATACGCCCTTTCTGAGGCTGTGTTTCCTTGCTCTGTTCTGACAACTGTTTCCTGGTCCAAGTATATAGATCATAGAATATTAGACTGACTTATTTGCCATGTATTGTCAGGAGGGAAGAATACAGAAGTAATTAAGATGATGTTGTTGTTGAGTACCATTGAGTTGGAACCGACCCATAGCTGACCCTCAAGTGGGTTTTTAGAGGCTGTTAATTACCCTGGAGGAGATTGCCCATCCTTCTTCTGCATTTAGAAGATAGTGCAGGCATTTTTTTTTTAAATACATGGGACCAACATGTGCCATAGTTGAGTTGACAGAGACAAACAACAACAATTAGTGGAAGGTGGAAGAAAATTTCATTAATTGAGTGATTATTGCAATTTGCCAGATACAATACTAAGTACTGTCTATGCATTATATCATATAAATGTACTACAGGCAGACGTAAGGAGCCTGGCTGGCACAGTTCACTATGTGTTGGACTACGAAATGAAAGCTCAATGGTTCAGAACTACCAGCAGATCCATGGGAAAAAAAAAGATGGGCAGTTTGTTCTTGAACCAATTTGCAGTTTTGGAAACCACATATGGAGTCATCACGAGTTGAATGAAATTGATTTGGTGGCAATGGGTTTCATTTGATTTTGGAATAGACAGGTGTGATCAGATTTTAGCTAGATAAATGAAGAATCAGAAACTTCAAAGGAAGCTCTGGTAGCCTAGTGGCAAGAAGCTGTGCTACAATCACGAAGGCACGTGGTTCAAATATACCAGATGTCTACTGGAGAAGGAGGGGAAATCTCCTCCTGTGCCAGTTGGATCTGATTCAACAGCACACAAGCGGGGGTGGTAAGAAACTTCAGAAGGCTAATATTTTTCATTATTAGTATTGGTAATTCCAGGATTCAAATTGAATTTTGTCTGGTTTTGAGTTTCATGGCTTTAGTCACCACATCGAATGGAGCAGACGCTGGAAATTAAGCAACTCCGGTGGTGTGGTGCAGTCTTAGTTCAAATCTACCAGCTACCTTGGAGAAGATGCACAATGTTCTCTTACAAAGATTTACAGCCTCAGAAACCTAAAGGAGGGTTGCCAAGAGTCAGAATCAACTCAGGGGTTAGTGGGAAGCATTCCGAGTCTTCAATTCGGCTGTAATTGGGAACACAACTCTGAGCTGGACCCAGACTCCAGTTATCATGAGGATTACCAGGTGCCATCAATCAGCTTTGGAACAGGGGGCTTCTTTCCTCCCCTGATGCCAATCCATAGATAATTGAACCTACTTTAAGACTGTGGGTGGGTAACTCTCCCCTAGTACTTCTTTGTTGTGTGTATGTAGCAAGAATAGAGTTGATAATTTTCTCTTCGTAGGTATAAGATGTGAGAAGAGGTTAATTCTATACCACATAGAACACCTGTCAAAAAATTAGGGCTTTGCTTTTACAAATCCCCAACCTCCCTTTGATTATTGCTGTAACTCATGCAGACAGAAGATAATCTCTAAATTATACAGGGCTTCATGATTAAAATATTTTGCCCCTTTTTAATAGTTCGGAAAGAAAGGAGATGTGGCTTTGGAGGCTCAGTGTCAAACTAAGCGATGACAGAGCCATGGAGGAACATAATAAATATGCATAAAGGGACCAAAAAAAGCATTTCTAATAGGTCCATACTACAGGAGTTTGCTGGGTGTGAAATTGAAAGACTTCCTAGGGAAAAATCCTTGGCCCATTTGCTTTTAAATTCACTTTTTATGCTCTTTTGTTTAAAAAAAAATGTTTTAAGCTCCATTATCTCCTCGTAGAGGAATCTGATCAAAGGAACATTCTTAGAACTTAGAAACTTCCAAAATATAGGCATGACGGAATCGATGGGAGGACAAATACCTTTTGAACTCCCTGCCAGAGGTGAAGTATCTTTGTTCTGATTTGTCCTCCAAAGGCGAAGGCAAGACCTGAGCTCAGACACAATCAATCAATTAAATGAATACACAGAGGTATATTGAGACCACCTTGACTGGGTGTAGCAGGTGAGAGAATGAGAGATGGCAAAGGATCTGAAGATATTCGTAATTTAGCTGGAGAGACTGGACACACAGCTATTGAAACAGGGAGGACTATAGATTGATTCAAGGAGTGAAAGTTGAGAAATTTCAAGACTATCATTTGGGGTAGCTTTTTTGGAGGCTATGGGACTTGTTCTCTTTTGGGCATTTTTGAAAGTCATAAGTATAATACTGTATGATTTAAAAACAGGAAAGCTGTGTATCAGAGTTGCATCCTTTCGTGTTATCTTTTCAATTTATATGCTCAGCAAATAATCTGAGAGGCTGGGCTGTATGAAGAAGAATGTGATTCTAGGATTGAAAGAAGATTCATCAACAGCCTCCTCTATGCAGATGATCAACCTTGTTTACTAAAAGTGAAGAAGACTTGAAGCACTTCAGACAATCAAAGATTACAGCCTTCAGAATGGATTATAGCTGAACATAGAGAAAGCAAAATTCCTCACAAGTCACTCAGTGACATTTCCCTCCACCTTGCACTAATTGTAGTGCATTCCTGCCAGTTAGCAGCACCAAGATAAAAGAAGGAAACTTTGAAGTTCTGTAAATGATTTCTTTTTATTTAGACCAGCTAATAACACCAACAAATCAAACAATGTAGTTCGTGATTAGGTATTGTGGGTACTGTAATTAATGTTATAAACCAAATCCTTATGAATGATTAATTGAAAAATAGTATGCTTTTAAAACTTTCACTCATCACAATAAAAAAGAAAATTGAAAAAGAAAGCAAATAATTTATTACAGTGGATAAATTTGCTGCCAATGACCTTTATAGTGCTCAAGAGAAAGGATATCCTTTTAAAGACTAAGGTGCACTTTACCCAAACCAAGTAATTGTTAATTGCTTCATAAGCATGTAAAAGCTAAACTGAAGATGCATGCAGTGATACTGTTTAAATGTGATTCTGGTGAAGAGTAAGGAATACACCATTGTTGTTCACTGCCGCTGGGTTGGAACCGACACATTAGCAGATCCTCCCATGGGTTTTCAGAGCTAGTAAGTCACATGGGAGATGATTTTTTTCTTTATCCCCTGGAACAGTTAATGGACTCGAGCCCCATACCTTTAGATTGCCAGCACAGTTCCTTACCACTAGGCCACCAGAGGTTCCTTCTTTCTGGCATAGCAACTATATATTCCTTTCAATTCTTTTATGCTTGAGTATACTATTGACTGCCAAAAGAGGAGACAAATCTGTGTTGCAGTAACTGTAGCCAAAGGCGGGGTCTGTCCTTGAGGAAAGATACCATGCATGGAAAGGTGGAGGGTCAATAAAAGATAGCAAAATTCAGTGAGATGGATTGACTCAGTGACTGTCACAAGGGGCTTAACAGCAGAGATTGTAAGGACGGTGCAGAATCAGGCAAGGCTTTGACCTGTCATACAAAGACTTGGCATGAGTTGGCATTGGCTCAACAACACCTAACAGCAATGACAGCGATAATGTGCCAGAGAGGAAGGTGAGGAGCTCTTGCAGTGGAGACACGCCACTTGCAAATGTTTGAAAGTGAATTTTTCAGGGAATAAAAGTTTCTAATTGAAGTTCTGGCACCACAGAGGCTAGAAAAGGCATTTTGGAGTTCAACTCTGATTGCTGCCTTTATAGCTTACTAGACATACGTCATAAAGTCTCGGCTACTAGCTAAAAGATTGGTGGTTCAAACACACCAAGGGCGTCCCAGAAGACAGATCTGCTGGTCTGCTTCTGCCAGACCTCAATCTTGAAAACCTGTGGAGCAGTAAGTTCTGCTCTATACGCAGGCATCCTCATTGCTTTCTCCAACACTCAATTTTCATCTTCCCCAAACATGAAGAGGAAGAAATGGCTGGAGGAAATAATGGAGAATCAAAATGGGCATATTATTTTTTTCAGGAAATCCTATTTCTACCAATTTCTCCACAGGAGAAAAATGGCCAATGTCCTCCTTTATGATTTCTAGACTCTGAAAACTCATTGGCGTATATTCTAAGAACTCTTATCCTTTTGCATGTTATTCAACCTCCTTTCCCAAAATACAGAACAATAATGAAAATGCTCCCTTGAAGAGACAAAGATTCCAGAATATTTTTTTTTAGGTACCTTGGTAATTTTGTACCATTTTGATCCCTTTGAAAGTATAGGAGGTGTTGTGCCTTTATTAAATATTTTCTCCTGTCTTTGTTCACTCAAAATTTTGGGGGAAATGTCTTAGACAACTTAAATATCTTAAAAAAATATTGTTGTGTGGGTTTTACTAGTGTCTGAGAATTTTGGGTGGATAAGAGATGATTTGATAAACAGACTTGACTTCAAAGAGATAGATCTTCATTTAGTTTGAAATCTTTTATGAAGCAGGTTAGAGTTTTGGTTTTTGTAATCAGATCACATTTATGTAAAAGAAAGAAAACAAATGAGGTAATATAAAACATACATTTTTCACCTCACAGACCATGAGCTGAACTTAATAGCTAATGTGTTGCTGAAGTTTGCCTGTTTTTGCTTTATCTGGAGGCAAGGGAGTGAGAAAATAATGATTTATTGGGCCTCTCCTATATGCTCTGTGCTAGGGGAGTTACAAGAGAATTCTCATTTACTTGTAAGGATGACAATCAAGGTATGTGTTACTGTCCTCAGAGATGTGCCTCTGGGTTGCACATTTACCCTCTGTCTTCACATTCATCATCTATAAAATGGGTTCATAATAATGACTGTTTCAAGGATGCTGTTAGGATATTTACCACATGTAGTGGTAATCATTCCCATTATTAATGCTACAATTTAAATTCTACTTAACTCACAGAGTTTATCTAGTCAGTTAGCAGTGGAGTGATGGTTAAAGCATCCTTATTTTTAAAATAATGCAAAAAAAGACGAAGGTTTGCAAATAAATGAAAAACCACTGTCATTGAGTTTGAGTCACTTCTGCCTCAGAGTGGGATCCCTTCAATGGGGTTTTGGAGATGTCAGTCTTTGTAGGAGGCGGCTGTGCATTTCCTGCTTTGATGAGGCTGGGGGATTCAAACTTCTAACCTCACGGTTAGTAATATGTCATGCATTATGCCATCAGAGTTCCTTAGTGTCTGTATGTAAGAGGTGGAAATTATTTATTGCAAAGTATATATGAGAACTGGGGATGTTTTAAAAATGTATTTACAATCCCTTACTTGAAAATAATACAGTGCTGACATCTAAGTTTTGAATAGTATTTTACACAAGAACCAGGGCTCCTTGTTTGTTTTGTGCTGTCAAATCAACTACGATTCAGTGATTCTGTGAACCATAGACCAAAACCTCACAAACTTCAACATTCTCCAGTCCAGTTAGCCACTGTGTCAACCCATCTTGTCGAGGTTCTTCTTTGTATATGAGATGAAGTTTCATCACCCTTGCCTGTGAGGAGCACTCTAGTTGTACTTCTAAGACAGATTTGCTTGTGTTTTCTGCATTCCTTGAAATATTTTGTATTTTTCGATGTCATAAAATACCAGAGCAACGTCTATCTGTGTTTCATTGACTATGCAAAGGCATTTGACTATGTAGATCATAACAAACTATGGCTGACTCTGAGAAGAATGGGAATCCCAGAACACTTGATCGTTCTAATGCAAAACTTATACTTGGCCCAGGAGGCAGTCGTCGGAACAGAGCAAGGGAACACTGTATGGTTCAAAATTGGGAAGGGCGTACGCCAGGGATGCATCCCATCTCCGTACCTTTTCAACCTGTATGCAGAACAGATTATCCGGGAGGCTGGGCTCTATGAGGAGAAATATGGGGTCTAGATTGGTGGACGATTTATCAACAATCTGCGTTATGCGGATGACACAACCCTGCTTGCTGAAACAGAGGAGAGATTGTACACAGCTTTAGTTTGCTTGGCTCCATAGTCAACAGTCTTGGCACCAGCAGCCAGGAAATTAAAAGGCGTATTGCAATGGGAAAGTCTGCTGTTAGCGACCTCTCCAAAGTACTGAAGAGCAATGGTGTCTCTTTGGAGACTAAGTTGCATCTGATACAGGCCATCAGAGAGTTGGACAATGACCAGGAAGGATAGAAGGAGAATTGATGCCTTTGAGCTGTGGTGCTGGAGAAGAGTATTGAGAATACCATGGACTGCTAGGAAAACAAACAGATTTGTCCTGGAAAGGGTTAAATCGGGTGGCTCCTTGGAGGCAAGGATTCTGAGGCTCCGTCTAACATACTTTGGACATGTTGTGAGGAGAGACGGGTCCTTAGAGAGGGACATCATGCTTGGGAGGGTGGAGGGACAGCGCAGGAGAGGAAGGCCCTCTATGAGGTGGATTGATTCAGTGACTGGGATAATTGGGATGGGAGTGTCAGAGACAGTGCGATTGGCACAGGACAGAGCGGAGTTTAGGGCTGTTGTACATAGGGGCGCTATGAGTCGCAGGTGACTTGATGGCACATAACAACAGCAACAACAAACAAATTCTTCTTTAGTCACCCATATTTATTTTCTAACATTCACTTGAGTAGGAAGCATTTGAAAATATTTTGTCTTGAATCACGAGCACCTTAGTCTTTAAAGTGATATACTTGTTCTTTAGCACTTCAGAGAGGTCCTTGACAACATATGTTCCCAATGCAATATGTCTTTTAATTTATTTACTGCTTCTTCTATGGGTGTGTATTATGGATCCAACTCTTCCTCCCCTCTGCTTCCCCCTTTTTAAAAATTTTCTACTAGTTTATTTACAAAATTCGAATAAGTTGTTTTTAAGAACAAATTCTTTCAATTTCCCTAATCCTCCCACCCAAGAAATTATACAACCCCATGATTAATCCTCCCCTCCTCCCCTGTACATCCTCATCCCTCTGCTTCCAACCTCACTCACCCCTCTCGATCCTTATACTCATTCTACAATAATGATTTCATAAGATACTTATTTTGTGGGGTTCATTCAGCATAATGAATTGGGTAATAATTTCGTAGTCATTGCTCCTGTGTGCTGCATAGTATCCCATTGTGTGAATGTACCATAATTTCTCAATCCATTCATTTGTGGTTTGACATTTGGGCTGTTTCCATGTTCTTGTGATGGTGATTAATGCTACTGTTGGTGTACACATTGGTATACAAATCTGTTTGTGCTTCAGTTCTCATTTTCTCAGGGTATAGAAATGCACAATCTGAAGAGGATAAAATTGATGCATGGGGCCTTCTAAAGATTAAATCCATGTGAGCATAACAAATTTTTTCCATCAGGGTGAAAAGAAAACCTACAGATTGGGAACAAACATTTGGTAATGCCATCTCACACAAGAGTATTATAACAAAAGTTTACGGAATAATCCTGGGCCTCCACAAGAAAAAGACTGATGACGCAATTAAAAAATGGGCAAAAGACATGGGAAGAATTTTCACAGAGGATGATATTGAAATGGCAAACAGACCCATGAGGAAATGCTCCAAATCACTGGCAATAAGAGAGATGCAAATCAAATCCAAAATGAGGTACTATCTCACTTCAGTAACAGTGGTAAAGTTTAACAGTGCAGCAAGTAATAAATGTTGGAGAGGATGTTTTGAGAAAGGAACTCTTATACATTGTTGATGGGACTATAACATGGTACAACTATCTTGGAAGGCAGTTTGGTGCTTCCAGGATCCAACTTTTGCGGTCAGACATCAATCAAACAAGCAACCAGGAGGCACTAATAATAATGAGTGACTGGAATGCAGAAGATGGGAACAGATAAGGAGCAGAAGGTGGGAAACATGGTCTTGGTGACAGAAATGAGTCTAAGAGGAAATGATAAAATTTTGTATGTTGTTGTTATTTGCCGTCAAGTTGTTTGCAACTCATAGTGACCCTGTGTACAACAGCCCTAAACCCTGCTCTATCCTGTGCCAACCTTGATGTCTCTGACACACCTACTCCCATTACTCCAATCACTGAACTGATCCATCTCATTGAAGGTCTTCCTCTCCTGCTCTGTCCCTCCACTCTCACAAACACGATGTCCTCTCCAAGGACTAGTCCTTCCTTGCAACATGCCCAAAGTATGTCAGATGAAGCATCAGAATCCTTGCCTCCAAGGAGTAGCCTGGTTTCACCCTCTCCAGGTTAAACCTGTTTGTTCTCCTAGCAGTACATGATATATTCAACACTCTTCTCCAGCACCATAGTGCAAAGGCATCAATTCTCTTCCTATCATCCCTAGTCACTGTTCAGTGATTTATTCATTGAAAATATCTTTTATAAAACCATAAATTGTGACTATACCATAGACCTCACTTGATGGTCTGCACAAGATTCAGATTGACTACATCTGTGGAGAGAATCATTGGAGAAACTCAATGTCAGCTCTGGAAACAAGGCCAGGTGCTGATTGTGAAACAGACCACTCATACACAAGTTCAAACTGAAGCTAAGGAAATGAAATATAACCCATGAGAACCAAAATTTGACCTTGAATCTATTCCACCCAAATTAAAAAACAAACCTCAGGAAAAGATTTGAAGCCTTGGACACTATTGAGTGAAGGCCAGATGAGCTGTGAGATGATTTTAAGAATATTACTCATGAAGAAAGCAAATGGTCATTAGTACAAAGACAAGGAAGAAAAAGCTGAGATTGATGTGGAAACATACTCTGAATATTGGATGAGAGCACACGGAAGTCAATGCACAGGGAAGACACCAAGAAGTTTAGGAGCTGAAAAGAACATTTCAAAGGGCAGATTGGGAAGACAATAATGAAATGTGCAAAGAGCTGGAATCAGAAAATCAGAAGGGATGAACTTGCTCAGTATTTCTTAAACTGAAGGAGCTTAAGAACAAATTTAAGTCTCTAGTTGCAATACTTAAGGATGCAATAGGTAGAATATTGAATGACCCAGGAAGCATTAAAAGAAGATGGAAGATTACACAGAAGTCACTGTACCAAAAAGAATTGGCTGACACAAAAGAATTTCATAAAACAGCTTTAACCAAGAGGCAATGGTATTGAAAAAAGTAAGTTCAAGCTTCTCAGAAGAAATTAACAAAAAATAAGGCTCCAGGAATTGATGGAATACCATATTTCAGCAAACAGATGGTGCCTTGATGTGCTTACCTGCTTGTGCCAAGAAATCTAGAGGACCACCACCTGGCCAACTGACTGGAAGAGATACATATTTGTTCCTATTCCAAGATGAGATAATCTGATAATGTGAAAATTATTGAACAATATCACTAAACCCCCACACAAGTAAAATCCAAAAATGACTAGAACAGTACATTGACAGAAAACTACCAGAATTACAAAATAGGTTTAGAAGATGTTGTGACCCTAGGGATAAAAGTGCAAATGCCAGATGGATCTTGGCTGAAAGAAGAGAGTATGAGAGGAAAGTATTTCTTAGCATTGACTATGCCCATCACAACAAAGTATGGCTAACCTTGAGAAGAATGGAATCCCAGCACACCTGATTGTGTTCAAGTGAAACCTATACTTGACCAGGAGGCAGTCGTCAAAACAGAGCCAGGAAACACTGCATGGTTCAAAATTAGAAAAGGAGTACATCAGGAATTCGTCATGTCTCCATACCTTTTCCATCTGTATGTGGAACAGATCTTTCGGGAGGTTGTACTTTACGAGGAGGAATGTGGCAATTGGAGGAAGACTCATCAACAACCTGCATTATGGAAATAACACAACTTTGCTTGCTGAAACAAAGTAAGGCATTTGCTACAGAGAGTCAAGGACTGTAGTCATCAATATGGGTTGAAGCTCAATAACAAGAAAATGAAGAGTCTCACCACTGGACCAATTAGCAACATCATGATAGATGGAGAAAATACGGAGATTATTAACAATTTCAGCTTGCTTGGTTTCACAATCAACACTCTTGGCACCAGCAGTCAGAAAATCAAAAGACAAATTGCATTAGGAAAATCTGCTTTCTGGTACCTCTCCAGAGTGCTAAAGAGCAATGATGTCCATCTGGAGACTAAGCTACACTTGAGCCAGGCCATAGTTTTCACAATTACCTGCTATGTATCAGAGAGCTGGACCATGACTAAAGAGGATAGAAGAATTGATGCCTTTGAGTTGTGGTGCTGGAGAAGAGGAATGAACATAGCACAGACTGCCAAGGGAATTAACAGGTCTGTCCTAGAGAAGGTGAAGCCAACCTGTTTCTTGGAGGGAAGAATTTTGAGGTCCCATTTTACATACTTTGGGCAGGTTGTCAAGAGATAGAAGTCATTTGAGAAGGACATCGTGCTTGGACATGTGGAGGGTCTGGGCAGGAGAGGGAGACCCTGGATGAGATGGATTGACACAGTAAGTGGGGTAATGAGGGTAGGTGTCTCAGAGACAGTGAGATTGGTCCCGGATAGAGCATGGTTCAGAGCTATTCTACAGAAGGTTGCTATGATTCATGGTCAACTCAAGGGCACATAACAACAACAATAACAAAAGCATCCTGATGTTACCTATTAGTCCAGTAGAAAGGATCTTTTTTATTTCCTTGAAGGTAAGATATAATCTAAATAGAAGACTTTAGGCTTTAATCTTCTTCATTAAGTACTTCAAGCCTACTTTCTGCAAAGATGTTTGTAGCATTTCCGTAACACAGGTTGTTGAGTTGTCCTCTAATTCTGATGTCACAGTTCTCTTCATTTAGTTCAGCTTCTTGAATGCTTTGTCCAGCACACAGATTGAATAAAGATGCACAAATTACCCTGATGGATGCCTGATTTTAAACCATGTAGTGTTCCTTTGTTCTGTTTGGGCAACTACTTCTTGGTCTATGTAAAGGTTTCACTTGAGTACAACTAAGTCTTCTGGGATCTCCATTCTTTCAATGTTGTCCAAAATTTGTTACATCAACAAAGAACTTCTAGAAATTCAAGCTGGGTTCAGAAAGGGCTGTGACATGAGGAATATCATTGTAGATGTCAGCTAGTTATTCACTGAAAGTAGACAAAATCATAAAGATGTTTATTTTTGTTTGACTATGCAAAGACACTTGACCATATGGATTGTAACAAACTGTGGCTAACAGTGAGAAGAAGGGGATTCCAGAACACTTAATTACGCTTATGAAAAATCCATGCATAGGATTTTTAAGAGAAATTCATATTCTAGGACTGGGAAGGAAGAGATGTGCTTGGATCATCTTGTAGAACCAGGAAGTAATCAAGTGCACAAAGGCAAAACAAAGCAAGCAAACAAACACCACAAATTAATAATAATGGTGTATGTCTGAGAGGCAGGACAGCCAACTGAACAGGCTTCCAATGGGTTTGGCTGAGTCAGAGCTGAGCTATCTTTTGGTGTTGCCTGCTAAGACACTTTAGCTACATTTGGTTACATTTATTGCTGGAAAGCACAGTAACCTAGTGGGCCTGATCCAAGAATAACCTCAGTTTAGCATCATTATGGTTCCCCAATCCCCTTCTTTTCTTAAGATCCTTCTATATTTACATCCATCAGGATGGATGGTGAAGAGATTGAGATTGTTCACAGCTTTAGTTTGCTTGGCTCCATAGTCAACACTCTCGGCACCAGCAGCCAGGAAATTAAAAGACGTATTGCGATGGAAAAGTCTGCTGTTAGGGACCTCTCCAAAGTACTGAAGAGCAATGGTGTCTTTCTGGAGACTAAGGTGCGTCTGATAAGGCTATGGTCTTTGCAATCACTTGTTACGCATCAGAGAGTTGGACAATGACTAAGGAGGATAGAAGGAGAATATTCATGCCTTTGAGCTGTGGTGCTGGAGAAGAGTATTGAGGGTACCATGGACTGCTAGGAAAACAAACAGATTCATCCTGGAAAGGATCAAACCGGGTGGCTCCTTGGAGGCAAGGATTCTGAGGCTCCGTCTAACATACTTTGGACACGTTGTAAGGAGGGACCGGTCCTTGGAGAGAGACATCATGCTTGGTAGGGTGGAGGGACAGTACAGGAGGGGAAGGAACTCTATGAGGTGGATTGATTCAGTGACTGGGGCAATTGGGATGGGTGTATTGGAGATGGTGTGATTGGCACAGAACAGAGCAGAGTTTAGGGCTGTTGTACGTAGGGTCGCTATGAGTCGCAAGTGACTCGACGGCACATAACAACAACATAACAACATATTTACAAGGGTTCCTTTAAATGGTGACATATCAATAGGGTCTCCATATATCTCGTTCATAGGGTTGCTATGAGTTGTCTACGAGTCAGAGAGAAAGACCAGTTGGCCTAGTGGACTGAAAGCGATGCTACCAAGCCAAAGGTGGGTGACTCTAATCCTCAGCCCTAAGGCCTGTTTTTCATTGTTTTTGTTCAAACAGTCTTCTTGGTCATATAGCTCTGGTGTGTCTACTTGCCATAGAGAGGTAACTTGTGGTCACTGTGAAGCTGAACACTGTGACAGTGATGTGTCAAATGTGATAAGGGTTACCAAGGTGGCACCTCCCCGGTTGAAACAAGCTTGAAAGCAGGAGTGGTATCCACTTCCGTAAATACCTTGCCTCCGGAAACTCTATGAACCTGGAGAAAGGGTAAAAGTCAAGCACACAAGTGTAGAGGAGTTCATAGGTTCGCTGTGAGTCTCCTATGACTCGACGGCACTTAACAACAACAACAACAACAACAACAACAACAACAAACAAAAACATTTTTGACAATGAAATGGAGCTCTCTAGTTAATAATTACAGAAAAGAGTATGCATAAATGAGCAGTCCCAAGCAAACAAGGGTAGATTGTTAACTTAATATCCAACACATTCACAGAGTCAAAAGATAGCTTTGTCCAAACGAATTTCTTTCTTTTGGGTGAGCTAATGGACCATATTGAATGAGTTAATAGACTGACTGTTCAATGTTGTTTCTCTTTTTTTTCTCAAAAGATCTGTGTACATTGACCTCTGCCTAAATTCACCTTTCAACTGATTGAAACGATCTTGCATTTACTCTGGTTACCTATCTCAGTATTGAATACTCTTGTGTTGAATTCATGAATGTCCCTAATGTTTCTAACAGTGGATCATTTTCTCATTTTCTAAACACGTTTCAAAGTGCAGGTGCTTTGAGGATGACATAACCAGTGGTTTGGGTCGAGGGGAGGAGAGCAGGTCAGAATGCTTAAAGAGCTGAAGTAATGAGCCCAGCACAGGAGGCTGGTTCCTCCTTTTCCTAAGCCCTGTACTTGGAACTTGTAAAGATCTGGTATAATTCTTTTCTAATAATTGACAAAATTCCTACACAAAGCTTTCTTTATCCAGTCCCACACATCGCACCGAATTAGTGTTTCATGGACTTCAACAGATAATCAATCATTACCCTAATGCATACCATCCCTGACGGGAGATGATTATCAAAAATAGGAACAGTAGAGGAACAGAGAGCTGAGAAAACACAGAGGCCAGCAGAACTGATAATGAATTTGCCCACTGTCCTCTCTCCCAGGTGGGTACTTTGCTAAAAGAGAACATTCACATGAAAACTCTGTTTATTCCTCAAAAGATGCATGAGATTGAAGGGCAGTGAAAACAGCATTGGAATGTGAAGTGTTTGCAAGCACTTTCCTTATATAACTTCCCTTCCCACAGATTTAATACAGCTGATGCTCCTGATGGAGTCAGAATAAGAAGTTAAAGCTACTAATAGGTAGTACACTTTCATTTAAAACTGCCTGTAGGTTTGTGCCTTAACCAATGAGTCATTCTGGCACCAGAGTTTCCCATTATCATGTGATATTTATTGAATGCGTAAAGTCTTGGGGGGAGTTTGGTGGACCTGATTTCAACCATGCCACATCCCCTTGTTCTGTCCAAGAAGGGCTCCTTCATCTCTTACACACCTTTTATACAGGCACAACTCAGTATTCTGGAATTCTCGCTCCTCTCAGTGCTGTCCATAACTGATTATGATTCACACAGTTATAAGACACGAGGAAACATCTTTGTACATTCTCTGCTTTCAGTCAAGATCAATCTGACCTCACTAAGGTTCTCCCTTGTTTCATGGCCTCTTCTAGATCCAACTTGAATTTTCAGCAGTTCTCTTTTGATATATGGCTCTTGTTGTTGTT
>NW_006399929.1:6105329-6116374 GCF_000299155.1 Elephantulus edwardii | reverse complement strand
GGACTGTTATCATGCAAATAATACCAAATTATATATTCCTTTTTAACAGTCCTTTCCCTCATCTGTTTCTATTCAGTATACATTATTTATTATCTCTTTCTTAGATCCCCCCAACCTTCAAGTCAGTCTTGTTTTATAACAGTGGCATTATGTAGTATTTGTCCTTTTGTGACTGAGATATTTCACTCAGCTCTTGATAAAGTACTACTTTAAAATTTTTTTTTTAATACTGGTTTATTTACAAAGTTCATATACATTGTTTTTCACATCAGATCTTTCCCATTTCCTTCACACTCCCATCAAATTGTGTGACCTTATGATTAACCTTCTTACACCCTGCCCATGGTTCCATGTCCACAATTCATTTTAGTAAGAGATTCTATGTATTACTTCTGTCTTTTATTGATACTTTATTCATAACTCTGTAATTTCCCCATAAAATCCTCCAGATTTTCAAGTTGAGGCTTAACTTTTTCCTTCAATTTTTTCAGCTTGAGAAGTGCCTATGGTGTTTTTCCCTTTTGGCATTATAACTGCAGGCCTCTGTATGTTTCATTACAATGCTTTGCTTTTTTTAGCTCTGCCCTTTGAAATCTGTTCAGCTCTTTCATGCCATATCTTCCTTTTGTTTTAAATTCTCTGTGATGTAGAGTAAATTTTGAAATATTTTCTGATGCCTTGCTTCCCCCACATACAGTATCCTGGATGTTATTATAATGCTTGGCTGGCTTTGGTAGTTATGTTCAGCGCACCAGATATTTTTTCTTTCTTGATATGGATTCTAAATTCAGTAGTATATACTCAAGGTGATATTCTGGCTATTGCACTTAAAAATTTTTTTTTCTTTAGTTTAGCTTAAGATAACATGGTTTAAAATTAGGAAACGTGTACATCACAGTTTTATCTTTATACCATGTATACTCAGTATGCATGCTGAGCAAATAATCAGTGAAAATGGAAAAGAATGTGTTATCAGGATGAGAGGAAGAATCATAAAAATGTGTGACATGCAGGTGACACAACTGCATTCTCAAAGTGAATATTTCTTACTGAAGAAGATCAAAGAATATAGCCTTCAGTATAGGTAACGCTTTAACACAAAGAAACCAAAAATTGTTGCAACTGGACTAATAAACACCACCATAATGAATGGAGAAAAGAGGTAAGTTGTGAATAATTTTATTTTTCTTAGACCCATAGTCATCATCATGGAAGCAGTAGTCAAGAAATCAAATTACCTATTACATTAGGTGAATGTGCTGCTAAAGAGCCCTTTCAAATGTTAAATAGCAAGAATACCCGTTTGTAAACAATGGTGCACCTGATTCAAGCCATGATATTTCAATTGTTTCATATGTGTATGAAAGGTCAAGAATACATTTGAATTGTTTTATTAATGAAGGATATTCTATAGACTACCCAAAATCCTCCCACTGGATCAGTAGATAGGCAACATCATAATGGACAAGAGAAAGGATTGAGACCACCAACAACTTCATCTTACTTGGATCCATAGTCAATACACTTGGAACCAGTGGGCAAGAGATTTGGAGATGTATTGCACTGGGAAAGTCTGCAGTCAGAGACCTCTCCAAGTTATTGAGGAGTAATGACATTAGTTGTTGTGGTTTTGTGGGTTTTTTTTTTCTTCACATAAACACAATCAAGTATTCTGTGATTCCCATTCTTCTCAAGTTTGGCCATGATTTGTTGTAGTTCATACAGTCTAATGCCTTTGTATAGTCGATTAAACACAGATAGACATTCCTCCAGCACTCTGCTTCCAGCCAAGATCCTTATAACATAGGCTATAGTCCCTAGTGCCAAGGTCTCTTCTAAACACAGTTTACGCATCTGGCAGCCCTCTGTTGATATGCTATTCCAATCAGTTTTGGATAATACTCAGCAGAGTCTTGCTTCTTTGTGATATTAATGATATTGTTCAGTAATTTTCACACTGTATCAGATCACTTTTTTTTTTAGGGGGTTAACCTTGGTTTTCTTCCGTTCGTTGGCCCGGGCCCACCATTCACCCTTTTTGGGTTCGGCGTTCCTTAATTGGGGGGCCAATTGCATTAGGAAAATCTGCTCTCAGAGACCTCTCCAGAGTGCTGAAGAGCAATGATGTCAGTTTAGAGACTAAGAAGTACCTGACCCATCCATGGTCTTTGCAATTATTTGCTATTCATCAAAGAGTTGGACACTGACTAAGGACAATAGAAGGAGAATCTATATCTTTGAGTTGTGGTGTTGGAGAAGAGTATTGAACATGCCATGGACTGCCAAATAACAAACAGGTCTGTCATGGAGAGGGTGAAAGCAAGTTTCTTCTTGGAGGCAAGGATTTTGAAGCCCCATCATACAAACCTTGGCCATGTTGTCAGGAGAGACCAGTCCTTGGAGAAAGACATCATCTTCGGAAGGGTGGAGGGATAGTGAAGGAGAGGAAGACCCTGGATGAGATGGACTGACACAGTGACTGGAGTAATAGAGGCAGGTATGTTGGAGGTAGTGAGACTGGCTCAGGATAGAACAGGGTTCAGAGATAATATATATAGGGTCACATGGAGTTGCAAGTGACTTGATGGCACATAAACGATAAGAACATTAATGATGATCTCAGTTTGAGGATCAAGGTGTGCCTGATTCAGGCCATGATCTTTTTAGTCACTTGCTAATGTATCTGAGATCTGGGAAATGACTAAGGATAACAGATGAAGAATTTATGCCTTTGAACTGTGGTGTTGGAGAAGAATGCTGAAGATCCCATGGAATGCCAATAAACCAAAGAGATATATACCCTAGAGAAGGTACAGCAAGAGTTCTCCTTGGAGGCAAAGATGTTGAACCTTTGTCTCACACACTTTGGGCATGATTTTAGAAAGGACTGTTCCTTGTAGAGGGACATCATGCTTAGCAAGGTGGCGAGTCAGCCAAGGAGAGGAAGACCTTCAGTGAGATAGATTGACACAGTGACTGTGATAAAGGGTTCAAGTGTGTCAAAGATGATGAGGTGACACAGGATAGAATAGGATTCCGATCCCTTCTGAATGTTCACAATGTCTCTCCAAGTTGTTCTTGACTTGATTAGGATTGGCAAAGAATATTTAATCTTCTGTAGACTTCCAGAAGAATGACTCAAATAGTTTTAGAAGAAATATAGTCAGAATTCTTGTTAGAAGTGATGAGGAAGAAATTTTAGCTCCCTTAATTTAGACACATCATTAGGAAAGCACCCCTAGCTAGTATAAGGCAACATGCTTGATACAGACAAAATCAATGGTCACAGAAAATGCAGGAATCCCTCACTGAGATGACTGACACAATAGCACAATGTTGAGTTCAAATGTACCAGGCATCATGGGCATGGTGCAGGAACAAGTGATGCTTTGTATCTGAGATCTCAGATCACTGAGTAGATGCCATCTGGATGGTCCTTAACAACATCAGAATTCTCCAGCAAAACAGAACCAAGACTAAATTATAGAACCAATACTTGCTGTCACCTGACTTTTGGAAACACAATGTGTTACAAGGCAAAACTGCTCCTTAAAGTCTGCTGACTGAAACGTCAGTGCTCTAAACCCACCAGCTCCTCCGTGGGAGAAAGATAGGGTCGTCTACTTCCGTAAATATTTAGTTTTGCATACTTTATGGGATAGTTCTACTTTGTCCTGAGGGATTTGTATGAATTGGAATTGACTCAATCGCAATGGGTTTGTTATTCAGTCATGTCTGGAAGCAGGTCATGAGGCTTTCTTCCACATTTAAGGTTTCAAACTACCAACCTCTTAGTTGACCAGGCTCACAAACTGTTCGTCCTTGACACATACACATGTTGTTATGGTTGTTGTGTACTTTTGAGTCAGAACCAACCCATTGCTGACCCTCCGGTGGGTTTTCAGAGGCAGTTAATCACATGGGAAGAGACTGTCCATCCTTCTCCCATGGAGCAGCTGGTCAGCTTCTTGCCTCTAGGCCACCCAGCCTCCCTTAAGAGATGCTGAATTACGACACTGAATCCTCCACTTTGAATGGTATTTGAAGTTAAAATGAAGACATTGAGAAGAAATAGCCCTTGAAATATGAGATGAAGGTGGACGTACAGATAATTAGGAAGAGAACACTGAGAAGCTAGATTCATTCAACCATTTCTGCTAAATAAACTAGCCTTCCTACTCTCACAGGTGTGTATGTACATAAATAGAGCCAGGGAATGAGTGAGAAGTCTTAAGAAATTATTTTGTGAGATTCTAGTAAGGTCTGGAACATTAGAAATCTGGAAATCTTTCTGGCAGACCTGGAGGCTATGCTATAAGCTTAGGTGGAATTTATTTCTTCTCTTGGAAACCTCTGGTTTATTCTTTTCCTTTTTTTTTTTTTAAAGCTTTTGCATGAAGTCTACCCACATTACCTCTACTTAATGTTAAAGGATTATAATATCACAATGACGAAATACCTTCACAGCAACAATCGAGATTAAGACTTGGCCACAGAGCTGGGCACATTAACCATAGATGAGCTGACATGTAGCTTAATTACAATAAGTTGTTAAATTACAGCTCTTATTTAATTAAGTCTCCTGTGTGAATGAAGGTGGTTTCAGTGTCAGTCCTTACTGTTTTAAAAGGAAACGTTGGAATAGTCAAATATTTCCAACATTTCCTTTTAAAGCAGTGAGAACTTACTTAGCAAGAGAGACATTTTTAATTGGAAATGAATGGATTATAGAGCCAAATTTTCACTTTCTTTAAAGGAAAATTTTCCTTCATGCAATTTTCCTTAATGCAAACAGCTGAATAGAACCTGGTGGCTAAGTTTTTTCTAGGTTAAGCCAGAAAGTTTAGCCAGGGTATAAAAATTGCCTTTAGATTTTGAGATGGTAAGTAAAAAGATTGCAGCAGGTTGCTTGAGGGCATCATAGTTGAAAATAAAAGGCTTTTAACAGTGTAGCTTCTCTGTGAACTTTCTGCGTAAGATGCTTCTTTAATGGGGCACACACATTAACCTCTTGTATTAGCTAAGACTCCTTGATCAAAGGTGACAGAAAGCAAACCATTCCACTTCAAGAAAACTCATTGTTATGGAGTTGGAATTGACTCCTAGTTGACCTTACAGCGGGTTTTCTGGGGTTGTAAATCTCACAGGAAGAGATAGTTCCTCTTTCTCCACCTGAATGGCTGAGGGATACCAATCTGCAGAGAGAGACGTGACCTTTAGCAGCTCAATTCCTTTGTAACTAAGACACCAGCGCTCTCTATGAAGGAGGACATTTAGTGGAGGGGATCGGGATGTTTTTTGTGGCACACCTGAACAATTAAACACAGGATAAACAATGAAGTGAGGCTGAAAAATTACTAGAATAAAGGACCCAAATATCATTAGGGTTTCCTCTTTGTCTCTGGTCTTCTTGACATTATCTTCACCTTTCCTCCTCCCGCCCCCCCTTGCCTTCTCTCTCTTTAGGCTGTTTTTTCCTTCACAATGTCTGAAACATCCACTAACAGTTCTCAAATGTTACAGGATGTATGTTAGCTATGCAGAGAATTACCAACTCTTTTAAAGAGCTAATTAATAAATTTTTGAGAATAAGAATATAGGAAGATTGAAAGAAAAGAAATATATAACATACAAAAGGAAAAATATATATAAAGAGATATATAAAATGTAAAATTCAGTCAAAAGAAAGGACTTGCTAAATTTATGTTATGTAAAGTAGACTTCAGTTCAATAAAAATTAGCAGACACAGACAGGAGAATTTCGTAATGATAAGAGTATAACCCACCAAGGACACATAAAAATTATAACTGTGTGTGAATCAAAAAGCAGCACTAAAAAACTACAACCTGATGGAACTGAAAGGAAAAATATTCAAATTCTTAATTATAATTGGAATATCATCATTCCTCTCTCAAATTAATAAAACAACCAGACAGAAAATCATCAAACATAGACTTCAACAATACATACCATCCACTAACATAACGGAATCAAATTAATAAACACTTCACCCAACAGCAAGAGAAAGTATATTCTTTTCAAATCCTTATTGAACCTGTAACAAGATAGATCATAGTTTGCACTCTAAAACAGTTCTCAACAAATTCTAAGAATTGACATAATTTAGATCTATGACCACATTGCTCTCAAACAAGAAATCAATTTCAGAAATAAAATAGGAAAATCTTCAACTACTTGGAAACTAACCAATTTACCCTTAAATAATCTGGGGATTTAAAAAAAAAAAAGGGCTCCAGGGAAAGAAAAGATACATTTAACAGAATGAAAATCAAAATACAACGTATCAAAGATTTGAGACAGAGCCAAGACTGGGCTAAAAGAAAAATTTGTAGCATTGAATACTTAGACTAGAAGAGATTCAGTGTATCTGGAGTGGACAAGTGAATTCTCAGCAGAGGATTGACTGGCGTGAACTTGGTGGTAAGAAGGTTAACAACTCAACTTTAAACCCACAGAGAAGGGACAGGCTAGTCTTCTGTAATTGTGTTCAGCTGCAGGGATATACGGAATTACATAATCACTGTCAGGAATGATTACACAAACACATACAGAGAACAGAAGTGATGTGAAAGGCACAGCTGGAGTCTTATTTTCACCATCTAGCTTTGGAAGAGCTTCCAGAAGCTGAATGTAAGCATCTATTGGAGATAAGGTAGCTGATGTGTGGTGAGGAGAATGGAGAAGAAACGGCAGATGATCCTGCTGGGCTCTATTCCAACTCGGAACAAATCCTGGTAAAACTATGTCAACCTGTGTATGGCGGGAGCACATAGGATGTCACGCAGGAGGTGGTGATGTAGGGGCCACATGAGAAATCCCCTACCTGGACAATTTTCTCTTGTTGGTGTAAACTTGTTGATAATTAAGTCTGCTCTCAAGTTTGCCTTCCCAAATACTTGGCAGTTTTTCAATAGGCCTGGAACCATGGCTATGCAAGGAGGCAGGAGCAAACAAACGTGCACACAGCAGAATCAGGGTTTAGAAAGAGAATCAGTGATAGCTCTCCTTTGTTCTCCGGATTCTTCTTCAGTTGAGAATCACAAAGAGATTTAAGACTTCCGGTTGTATTACTGCTAAAGCTATATTGGGCATTGTGCATTTGAACTTGAGACATGAAGGAACTTCCTCTCCTCTCCATTTAGCTCCCACTGAATTGAATGATGTAGATGTGTGTGCCTCCTATGTAGGTCAAACACGTGGAAGAGAGAGGCTAGCAGATAGGAGGCAAGCAGGTCCCAGACTGTGAGGAAGCAGAAGGCTAGAGACTGTACAAGACTCAAGCAGGCAGTGCTCTACTCTCACCTACTGAAGCCAATGAACTACTTATTCTGTTAGGAAAACTGAGTGAGGAAGGAAGCAGGTAGGTGGGCAAAGGCTTTCTCCCAGTGTCTTCCACTAAGGAATAAGTCTCTGTTTGAAGCTCTTTGTCTACGTGCCAGAAGAGGAGGGACTGTTTCTCAGAACTGATGGGGAGGCTCTATGTCGCACCATATAGCACCCATGGGCCATTGAAGGAACATCATTGCCAGGTATAATAAATCATTGTTAGATTGGTAAATGACATTTATTCTTCTCCCCACCAAGATCAACATTAAAAAGGAAGAGCTGAATATTCTGAAATGAGAATGGTTAGGCCAGAATTGAAACTTGGGGTATTTTGACGTATGTTTTTTATTCACCTTGAACCAACTAAACCTACGATAGTTACAAACTAGTTGTAAACAGAGACTCTATCTATCTATCTATCTATCTATCTATCTATCTATCTATCTATCTATGTATGTGTATATATATATACACACATACATATATATATATATACACATATACACACACATATATATATATATATATATATATATATATATATAGTCCTTGCCCATTAGCGTAAGAAGATTAAAGTCTTTCTTTTTATATAATAATCTAGTAAAGTGAACTTTGTTAAATAGCAATATATGATACTGCCAGATGTGGAGGGCCAACTCTCAAAACGTATAATGCAGGACTGTCATCTGAATGGCTTGGTGATGTAAAAAGGGGTTGTTTATTGGCATATGCATCATTTTAAGGTAATTTATAAATTCTTACATATTAATGACATAGATCAATGATATGATAGATAGAAAGGGATATATGTTAAAATTTGGGAGAGGAAAAATGTAATATTCAACACCAGAGTGGCAAATAAGTTTGCCTTTCATGTCAATTCTAATCAATTGGTAACAATTTACTGGAATCCATACTGAGAATTCTGCAGTGACATCTGGGATTGATTAGCTAGGCCTGCCAAGGCTGGGAGCAGACATCATTAATGTCATGTTATTTATCATCTATGGTTTAGAAGAAACACGTGATGCAACTGTATAACTTGTTTCTTTTCTAAATCAAATTCTGAATTAGTTTCCTCACTTGTAAAATGAGACATAATATGAACTGTTTTCCAACTGAGGCATATGGGGTGGGTTGGGAAAGGTGAGAGGCCACTTGCTGGGCTTCCTCTCCCTCTTTGTCTAGAGCAAAACAAGTGTGGTTGGTTTTTGGTTTTTTTTAAAGTCTTTTTTATTTTATGCCTTGAATTTGTCTCAACTATTGTTTGAATAAAGATTCTTCAGGTTGTGAGGCCATCAAAGATCAAATCCTTTTCTTTATGTTCCTCCTCAACCTCCGTGGCAAACATTGAATTAGCCAGAAAACATTTTTAGAAGATTAACATTTATATTGGGCCCTAACGGATGAAATAGGAGTTCTCTATTAGAAGTATCCATGGAGCTCTGGTGGTCTAGTGGCAAGAAGCTGGGTTGCAATCCCAAAGGCAAGCAGTTGGAACCCACCAGTTGCTTTGCAGGAGAAAGACAGGACAGGGAATCTCCACCCATGCGAATAACTGCCTCTGAAAATATGCCAGAGAGAAAATATACCAGCTGTGGATCAGTTCTGATTTGATCATACACAAGAAAAAAAGCTGTTTATACATTAAAAGAAAGCAGCATTTGTGTGTATGTGTGTGAGTATAATTATTTCAAAATGTTGTTGTTGTTGTGTGCCATGGAGTGGGAACTAACTCATGGCTGACCATCCAACAGGTTTTCAGCTGTCGTTTAATCAGTTTAATTGAACAGGAAGAGATTGCCCACCTTTCTTCGATGGGGCAGCTGGTGGATTTGTACTCTGTGCCTTTGGGATGGCAGTGCAACTCCTTACCACCAGGCTACCAGAACACCCTGTCCAAAATATGAGTCTTTCTAAGTATAAGTAATCCATAGATTGAATGATTTAGAAATAGAATTATCTATAAACTGAACATTATAATGAATGGAAGTACAAGGCCAAAATTCTGAGAGCTGTGGCTAGCTTCCCAGATGGGCCTAAACGGATAGAGAGAATTTGATGGATTGTTAGAAGCTGGAAATCATTCTCAGAATTGTCTCAATGAAGGAATATGCACTGAAACACAGGTTTATTAAATTACAGAGGAGTTAGGACCTTTTCATGCCTGGATGATACACAACTCTTTCCTCAAAACCATGAAACTCAATTGATAATCAGAAGACTGTTAATGAGCAGATAATTGGGGCATTGGGAATAGATGCTTTGCACAGGCACTTTACACAGGCCATTGGGAAGTCTGAAGAAT
The DNA here is from genome assembly GCF_000299155.1 of Elephantulus edwardii. Taxonomy (NCBI): domain Eukaryota; kingdom Metazoa; phylum Chordata; class Mammalia; order Macroscelidea; family Macroscelididae; genus Elephantulus; species Elephantulus edwardii. The sequence continues at coordinate 6,106,718 of NW_006399929.1, read as the reverse complement.
CCCTCTGGACCACCTCTCTCTGCTGCCTGGGACTCTGTCTCTCTTCTGGTCAGTGGTGACTAAAACCCTGACAAACCAGTGCTTCTGTCTTTTCCTTTCTGTGACAGCCTTGCCCTTCTCTCTGCAAATGCTTGGATGACAGCTTTCTTTGGTTATAATTCTCATCTAAGGGAACTCCTCTGTTTTCTCAATTATTTGGAGCGTTTCTCAAGCCCTCACAGTCACACTGTTGTGTTGGGTGGGACTGTTAATATCACCCATGTGTTACCTTTCAGCAGGCTCACCTTAGGACAGGGACTTATTGCTGAGATTAGGAGGCAGTTTATGGCTTCTCTGTATTTTGTCTCTCTGCCTTTCATGTTGCCTGACCCTCCATTTCCCTGTGAAAAATCAGAAGTCAGCTGTGATCAGTTGGCACATTCACTTTCATATTCCTCTTCCAGGAGCTCACATAAGCCACCATCCCACCTTAGGTTCTGGGAGAGAAGAGATTGGATCTGACATTGGCTGCAGGGTATCACTGCCCTGATTGTTCTTGAAATTCCTGAACTGGCTCCCCTCTCTCTGGAATAGAAAAGTGACTCCAATTGAAGTAGTTAAGTCTATTTAAACTCAGAGCTTCAGGCCTTTTGCATTATACATTTTGATGGGGTCCTTTTCTTGGGTAGATTTGTGAGTCACATGTTATAAAGTATAATTATACAATTCTGGAATTGTGTGTGAAAATAAGTAGTACATTTCCCCCCCCGTGTAACTTATCTGGTAATTACATGCAAAAGAAAAAAAAATAACCAAATGCTAAACTGAACCCCACAGCTATTGAGTCAAGTTCAACCTCTATTATCTACACAGAATAGTGTAGAATTACCTCCTGAGGTTTTCAAGGCTGTCAATCTTTAGAAGCTGACTGCTTCATCATTTCCCTAGTAGCTGGTGAGCTTTAACAACTGGCCTTTCGGTTAGTAGCCAAGTTTAACTGTCATTAAAAAAATAATCACCGGAGCATATATATGCACACCCATGTTTACTGTTGCTTTGTTCACATTGGAAAGAGTTGAAAACAACCCAGGTGCTCATCAACAAACGAATGGATAGAGAAGCTTTGGTATATTCACACAATGGAATACTACGCTGCATTAAAAACCAAGAAACTCATGAAATATACAAAATGTGTGACCCTGCAGGAAATTATTCTGAGTGAAATATCTCAGTTACAAAAGGACAAATGCTGCATACTGCCATTGTTGTAAAACGGGACTGATATAGGGGTTGGAAGGAAACTAAGAGGGGATAAATAAAGTACACTGCATTGAAACAGATGAGGGAGAGTACTGCTTAGGTGGAACTTATGATTAGGTATTGTTGTCATGACAAGAGTCCACAATGAAA
>NW_006399929.1:6102113-6105201 GCF_000299155.1 Elephantulus edwardii | reverse complement strand
AAAAAAAAAATTAAAAATCATTGCCATAGAGCTGAAACTAACTGAAGACTGACCTTGCAGTGAATTTTTGGAGGCTGGAAATTGCAAGCTGGATCATCTGTTTTTCTCCTGAGGCATCATGGGTAGATTCAAAGCATCAGAGAAGCACCTCCTTTAGATAAGGTTTCCTTATTTATGTGCATTGGATGGTTTTGCCTTACTTAGAACAGAGAAGACAACTATTATTATGTGAGACTAGAAGACATAAGGAGCTCTTTTGGATGTGGAATGTACTTATGAATGTCAAGATAAAGGCAGCAAATGCTATTCTTTGGCTGTTAAATAATTGGAGAAAGAATAGTGATTATGTAATAGTCATGACATGCACTGCAACTTGGTGAGTGAATCTTGGTGAGTTTCCCACTCTTGGTAATCGGTTTTAAGTTAGACGTAAAACAGAGACAAAAATGACAGCTGTGAACCAAGAGACTCACTCTAAGTATGGATGATAGTAACTGACACAAATTCCTTTTGCTTACTTACTTTTCAAGGATGAGTGGACACTGAAATCTCATTTAAATCAAGGGTTTTTTTTTAAAGTGTGATATCTTTTAGCTCTGACAAGAGCTATGCTTGGATTTTCTTATTTAACTCTGTGTCCTCAATTCATAGGACATTATAATAATAACGATAGTGACAGAGATTGAAACTTCCAACAACTTCATCTTACTTGAATCCAGCAGTACCTTTGGTACCAACAGTCAGGGAATAAAAAGACACGTTTGTCATGAGCCTTGAGCCTTAATTAATTACTCAAAGACATATTACAAAAGCCAATTACAATTTATTGATTAATTAATTTGTAGCAACAATTGCAATTTATCTACATTGCAATTCATAAATTAATCACAACATATTGACTCATCAATAGTGGGGATACTCACTCACCCTGGGATCCCAACTTGTTCCCTTCTTTTTCCTCTCATGATAATTTGTGCAGTTGGGGGTGGGGGTAGGGGTTCTCCGCTAGTTCAGCAGTTCAATGTAGCCAGGGGGTTTTCGGCTAGTTCAGCAGTTCAATGTAGCCAGGGGGTTTTCGGCTAGTTCAGCAGTTCGATGTAGCCAGGTTCCATCGATGTGGGCAGATCCTCCACCATCTCAGTAGCTCATGTCTCTCAGTATAGACCTGAGTTCTTGGCTCTGAAAAGAGCCTTTACGTCTTTAGCTCTAAAAAGATCCTTTGGGTCTTCAGTGTGAAGAGAGAGATTTTTTTGTGCACAGCGAGGGTTTATCTATTTTGGCTTCCCCGCTTTACATTATGGTGAGGCATGTGCAGCATATTGATTAACAATATGGGTTTGACCAATCATGTTCAATACTAGTTGTGTTTCCTTGGCAACACAGGCAGTAACCAGTCATAGCTTCTTGTCAAGAATCTGCACCTGTTGTGGTCAGTGAGGCCCCAGAGCCACTAAGTATGTTTTCACAAATAGTAACATAATTTCTAACGGCAAATTCCTAACATATTTCTGATTTTTATTTCTAGCATATAACATAACAGGTTCTTAATTTATTTTATTTCCAACTTATAAAATATCAAGTTATTAATATATTTCCTATTCCTCACACATAACATTGTAGATTCCTAATGTATTTCTTATTTCTAACATATAACATAGCAAGTTCTTCACATATTACTTCCAACATATAGCAGATTCCCAATATATTTTTTTTATTCTTAAATTTACAAGTTATATTCTCTTAGAAAGATGGGCAGTAACAAGTTACATTCCCTTATCAGGATTCACACATGCTGAGGACAGTATCTTTACAGTCAAGTTATTATCAGTTACAGTCCCTCATCAAGGCTTTGCACTTCCTGTAGTCAGTGGGGCTTTAGACCTCTAAGAGGCCTGGTTAGGCTTGTTAAACTATTAGTATATTATTCACAAATATTCTTATTTCTATACTTAAGCAACAAATTCATCATGATTTTTTTTTTACAGCAAACATATAATATGTGTTACAGCAAACTACAGAAAACTTAGGGTATTCCATAATATGTGTTACAGAAAAATTAATATATTTTTCTTATACTTAAACTGCTCATAACACACATTGCACTGGGAAAATCTGCAGTTAGGGACATCTCCAAATTAGTGAGGAATGATGATGTCAGTTTGAGGACTAAAGTGCATCTGATTCAGGCCATGGTCTTTCTGATCACTTGTTAGGCATCTGAGAGCTGGACAATGAATAAGAATGATAGAAGAAGAATTGATGCCTTTGGGCTGTGATGTTGGAGATGAACACTAAACATCCCATAGATGGCCAAAAGAACAAATATATGTCTTAGAGAAGGTGCAGCCAGAGTGCTCTTTGGAGGCAAGAATGATGAGGCTTTGCTTTACATACTTTAGCCATGTTGTTAGGAAGGGCTATTCCTTGGAGAGGGACGTGATGCTAGGAAGGGTGGAGGGTCAGTGAAGCAGAGAAGGATCCTTAGCCAGGTAGATTGACATGTTGATTGCAGCAATGTGCTCTTGTATGTTAGGAAGTGTGAGGATGGCCCAGGACAGAAAAGGGTTCAGATATTTTGTTGATAAGGTTGCTATGAGTTGTGATTGACTTGATAGCACCTAACAACAACCTCAACAACTAACAAGTGACAGTAATCACATGTGTTTGCCATATTTACTACTTCTTATTGTCTGTGCCTTCAAATTAATTTTGACCCCTGACTCTGTGTGATAGAGTGGAACTGCCCTCTAGGAATTCTTAGACTGATATGTTTAACGGAACAAATCACCAAGTCTTCCACCCATGGATACACTGGGTTAATTTGAACTGTTGGCCCCTCAGTTAGTAGTGCAGCTATTAATTATTGTGAAATCATTGTTGTTATTGTTCTGCACTGAGTCAGAATTGACCCATAGCATACCTGGATTGACCTGTCCTCTGACCCTATCTAGGCATATTGCATATACCACAAAGAAGGTTCTGGTACAGAAAGGAAGGTGTAGACAGATAAGTACAAGTCACATAGTTAATAAAAAAAGTGGATTTGACTCTAGTGTTCAAATTCTAGAGTTTTTGATTGTTGCTGCAT
>NW_006399929.1:6086331-6102013 GCF_000299155.1 Elephantulus edwardii | reverse complement strand
TTATGTATACCGCATTGAAGCTGATGAGGGAGAGAACAATTTTAAAGGTAATATATTTTAGGGCATTATGATTATCCTAAGAGTTCGGAATGAGGGTTGTAGAGTAGAGTATACTCAGTGTGGGGATGGGAAATGCGAGGGGATTGTATACCAGTGAAGAAGTTTTTCTTTTGCTTTTCAAAGTGAGGAGCAAACAGGGGGGGTGGGGGGTGGGCGGGCAGGGAGAAAAGTACAACAATGAATGAATGGAATTCCAAAATCTCTGTAGATGTTCATTGAAATTAAAAAAAAATTAAAAAAACAAAAAACTCACATGATAAAAAAAAAATTCTCAGTACATAAAGTAAATTCACAGTCATCAAACACATTGTGGCAAACTTTGTTCCAAGACCTTTTATAGATTGACTCATTTTAAGTATTACTTATAATTTGTTGTGTGTTGTTGAGGTGTAACTGACTCATCACTGACCCTCCAATAAGTTTTCAGAGGAAATAAATGGCCCCAGCAGAGACTGCTCATCATTCTCTCTCAGAGCAGCTCCTGGATTCAAACCTCATGCCTTTGAAATTGCAGCACAGCTTCTTACCACTAGACTACCAGAGCTTTTTAAAAATTAATTTTATTTGTTTTTAGCTGAGTCCATACATGACTATGATAATACATTAAGACTAAAATATATACCAATTCTACAGTTTGTCCATTTACAATTAAGTGACATTGATTGCTTTCTTGAGTTGTGCAACCATTCCTACCCTTTTTTTGAAGTTGTTCCTCCTCTGTTAACATAAACTCACAGCCCCTAAGGTTCATATCTAATCTTTTAATTACTGTTATTAATCTGATCCCACTTAAATAGCTCTTAAAAGAGCATAATGCTCAAGCAGATATTCTTTCATGATTAAGCTACTGTTTGGCTTTGAGAAAACTTCAGGGAAAGTTTTTGGTTTAAGGTTTAAAGATTCATCTCAAGAAATCGTCAAGCTTCCATGATTCCAGAGTACCCAGGCAAATTTGAAATTTAATTTCATATTTCCACCCTTGATCAAAGTGTTCAGTAATGGTAGCCAGACATCTTCCCGTTCTTCTTACCTCCTAGCAAAGAGAGCAGTTGCTCAAGGAGGCAGTTGGTCCTGCGTTCTGTATTTTCCTCTAATTCCTGATTCCTCTTTTCCTCTTTTGTGCCAAATGACCAGAGACCAATCATGCCTTGAACTTGGAAGCCTTTACTACTGATTCTCATTTAAGGAAATGCAGATGGATCAGTTTAGTGAATTATCCTAGGTATTCAGCTTTTAAATGATAGGGGCAGGTGTTCAAGTCATGGTGTAAGACTTACTGCTTGGGCTTTTACACATTAAGTATTACCATCTCTTCTAACAACAAATTTGAAAATTCTTTGTCATCATAGCTATGGAAAATGGACTTCCTGAACATAGTTATACCAATATTTTAGAGGCAGTTTAGAAGCAAACATTTATTGCAATCAGTTGATAAACATCTAGCTCTAGAAAACTTTTTCACAGATACAATCACTCTGATTCCTGTGCATACCATCTGATGAAATCTACATATATGTTGTTGTTATTATGTGCCTTCGAGTCACTTGCGACTCATAGCGACCCTATGCACAACAGCCCTAAACTCTGCTCTGTCCTGTGCCAATCTCACTGTTTCTGACACTCCCATCCTAATTATCCCAGTCACTGAATCTATCCACCTCATAGAGGGCCTTCCCCTCCTGCACTGTCCCTCCATCCTCCCAAGCATGATGTCCCTCTCCAAGGACCGGTCACTCCTCACAACATGTCCAAAGTATGTCAGATGGAGCCTCAGAATCCTTGCCTCCAAGGAGTCACTTGGCTTAACCCTTTCCAGGACAAATCTGTTTGTTTTCCTAGCAGTCCATGGTACTCTCAATACTCTTCTCCAGCACCACAGCTCAAAGGCATCAATTCTCCTCCTATCCTCCTTGGCCATTGTCCAACTCTGTGATGAATAGCAAGTGATTGCAAAGACCACGGCCTGTATCAGACACCATTGCTCTTCAGCACTTTGGAGAGGTCCCTAACAGCAGCCTTTCCTATGGCAATGCACCTTTTAATTTCCTGGCTACTGGTGCCAAGAGTGTTGACTGTGGAGCCAAGCAAACTAAAGCTGTGAACAATCTCAATCTCTTCACCATCCATCCTGATGCTGCCAATTGGTCCAGTGGTGAGAATCTTTGTCTTCTTGACATTGAGCCTCAGTCCACATTGGAGGCTTCAGTCCTTGACCCTCTGCAGCAGGTGCTTCAGGTCCTTCTCAGTTTCAGCAAGCAGGGTTGTGTCATCTGCATAATGTAGATTGTTGATAAATCATCCACCAGTCTTGACCCCACATATCTTCTCATAGAGCCCCGCCTCCTGGATAATCTGTTCTGCATACAGGTTGAAAAGGTATGGAAATAGGATGCATCCCTGGCGTATGCCCTTCCCAATTTTGAATCGTTCAGTGTTCCCTTGCTCTGTTCTGACGACCGACTCCTCGACCAAGTATAGGTTTCTCATTAGCACGATCAAGTGTTCTGGGATTCCCATTCTTCTCAGAGTCAGCCACAGTTTGTTATGATCCACACAGTCAAATGCCTTTGCACAGTCAATGAAACACAGATAGACATTCCTCTGGTATTCTCTGCTTTCAGCTAAGATCCATCTAACTAACATCAGCTATAATATCATATCCCTAGTACCCTGACCCCTTCTAAATCCAGCCTGGACTTCTGGCAGTTCTCTGCTGCTGTGCTGTTCCAGTCGTTTTTGGATAATCTTCAGCAGAATCTTGCTTGCATGTGAAATCAATGAGATTGTTCCATAGTTTCCACACTCAGTTGGGTCACCTTTCTTTGGGATGGGAACAAATATAGATCTCTTCCAGTCAGTTGGCCAAGTGGTTGTTCTCCAGATTTCTTGGCACACCTTGGTGAGCACATCCAGGGCAGCATCTGTTAGCTGAAATATGCCAATTGGTATACCATCTATTCCTGGAGCCTTATTTTTTTGGCATTTCCTTCGAAGCACCCTGAACTTCTTTCATCACCATAGGCTCTTGCTCATATGTTGTTTCATGAAATTCTTGTGTCTGCCAATTCCTTTCGATACAGTGATTCAGTATATTCTTTCCATCTTCTTTTAATACTTCTTGGATCATTTAACATTCTGCTGAAAGCATCCTTGATTATAGCACCTCGAGGTTTGAATTTGTTCTTCAGTTCCTTGAGCTTAAGAAATGCTGAGCGAGTTCTGCCCTTTTGATTTTCTGACTCCAACTCCTTGCACATTTCATTGTAATATTTTGCTTTGTCATCTCGTGCTGCCTTTTGAAATCTTCTATTTAACTCTTTAGTGTCTTGAATATGTATATAGTCACCATTTATGTTTCTTGTGAAAGGTATTTGCAATATATAAATCATTGATTGTAAAAAGTTCTATCATTCTATCTCCAGCCTCATTTCTGTCAGTAAGTCCATGTTTTCCTTATTCTCTGTTTCTAACATTTGCATTCCAATCACTCCTTATTATTAATGCATCTTGATTACATGTTTAATTAATTTCTGTCTGAAAAACTTGATAGAAATTGTCTATTTAGTCCTCGTTGGTTCTAGTTACTATTGCATATATTTGGATGATGGTGGTATTCTCCAGACTTCCTTGTATGCATGTGGATATTATCCCGTTGCTCACAACACTGAATTTCAAGAAGTTTCTAGAAGTGACCCCATTTTTAACCATAGAAGCAACCCCATTTTTCCTTACCTTTTCAGCTCTGGTGTAGTAGATCGTAAGATTGTCTGATGCAAATGTCCTATGCTAATCCATTCCATTTCACCAACACCTCGCATGTCAACATTTATGTGTTGTATAATTTCTCCTTGGAGGCTAGGATTCTGAAGCCCTATCTTACATATTTTGGGCACTTGGCCAGTAGGGACCAGTTCTTGGAGAGGGACATCATGCTTAGAAGGGTGGAGGGACAACACAGGAGAGGAAGACCCCAGATAAGATGGATTGATACAGTAACTAGGGCAATGAGGGTAGATGTGTTGGAGTCAGTGAAACTGACTCAGAATAGGGCAGGCTTCAGAGCTACTGTACATAGGGTCGCTATGAGTCGCAGATGACTTAACAACACATAACAATAGCATGGCATTTCTTTTTTCACCAGATAGATTAAATTTGTGGAAAGAATCAATGGAAAAGTTCAATATCAGCTGTGAAAATAAGGCCAGTGGCTGATTGTGGAACAGAAAGCATCAACTACTTGTATGCAAGTTCAAACTAAAGCTAAGAATGTGAAATCAAATCCACAGGAACAAAAACTTGACCATGAGTCTATCCTATCTGAATCTCAGAAATAGACTTGAGGCCTTGAACACTAATGGATGAAGATCAGATGAGCTGTGGGAAGATATCAAGAATATCATTCATGAAGAATGCTAAAAGTTGTTAAAAGGAAGGAAGAAGAATAAAAGACCAAAATGGATTTCAGAAAAGACTCTGAATGTTGCACTAGAGTGCCGAGAAGCCAAAGCAAAGAGAAGAAAGTAGGAAGTTAAGGAGTGAGACGATCTTAAAGGATAGCTTGGGAAGACAAAGCAAAGTATTTGAAATGTTCAAAGAGCTGGAGTCAGAAAAATCAAAAGGGCTGAACTCACTCAGTATTCCTTATATTATGAAGAAATGATAAAATCTTGAATCATACATATTTCCTGATTTGCATTGTGTCTTCATACCTTTTCAGTCTCTATGTGGAATAGATCATTTGAGAAGCTGGCTTTATGAGGAGGAATGTGGCATCAGGACTAGAGAAAGACTCATCAACAACCTGCAATTTTGATGACACAACCTTGATTACTGAAACTGAGGAAGACTTGAAGTGTGTGCTGCAGAAGGTCAAGGACTGTAGACTTCAATATGAATCTTCAATATGAAGCTCAACATCAAGAAGACAAATATTCTCACCACTGGGCCAATTGGCAGCACCATCATAGATGGAGAAGATATTGAGATTGTTAAAAATTTCAGCTTGCTTGACTCCAAAGCAACATTCTTGGTACCAGCAATCAGAAAATCAAAAGAGGCACTGGAGAAGCCTGCTGTCAAGCACTTCTCCAAAGTGCGAGAGAATAATGATGTCATTCCAGGGACTAAGGTGCACTGATCCATGCCATAGTCTTTGCAGTTACTTACTATGTATTGGAGAGCTGGACAATGACTAAGGATGAGAGCAGAAAAATCTATCCTTTTGATCTATGGTGCTGGAGAAGAGTCTTGAACATATTATGGACTGCCAAAATAACAAACAGGTCTGTCTTGGAAAGGATGAAACAAAATTTCTCCTTGGAAGCGAGGATTTTAAAGCTTCATCTTCCATGCTTTAGGTGCATGGTCAGGATGAACTGGTCATTGACGAAAGACATCATGCTTGGAAGGGTGGAGCAACAGCACAGGAGAGGAAGAGCCCGGATGAGATGGATTGATACAGTAACTGAGGCAATGGGGGTAGTTGTGTTGGAGACAATGAGATTGGCTCAGATCAGGGCAGGGTTCAGAGCTTTTGTACTTAGGGTCTCTATGAGTTGCAGGTGACTCTATGGCACACAGCAACATCAACAAGAAGATCAGTTTTAACTCTTATTTAAAGCAGCTTATTCAGACTTGAAATTGACTGCCTGGTAGCCTTTGGTGCTTTAAATGATCCTCTTTGACCAAAATCATTAGTGACATCTGGGAAGTTGTTAGAAATGCAGATTTTTGTATCCACTCAAGACTCACTGAATATGAATCAGTATTTTAATTAGACCTGAGATTGGTCACCCCACAAAAACCCCTGTCATTAAGTCAGTTTTGACTCATAGTAATCCTCCATCATGTATCCTTGGCTGCACGTTTTTACAGGAGACTGCCCGTCTTTCACCCTCAAAGTGAATAGTGGATTTGAACTGCTGATTTTTTGGATGGCCTGATATGTTAAGAGCTACCCCACCACTGTAATGTAGACTGATGTCTGAGAAGTGCTGCTGTAGGCTAGAGTTCTCAACCTTGGCTGCGTATCTTAAAAACTCAAATTCACTGCTGCAGAGTATCTTCTTTTTTTTTAACATATAATGACCCTCCATTAGTTTCTGAGGCTGTAAATAACAATGGGAGGAGATTGCTCATATTTTTTTCCAAGAGGAGTTGGTGGATTAGAACCTCAGAAGACCCATCTGTTTTGCAACATGCTATGGACTATGACATGAGAGCAACCTGGCTGAACGCATCTCATTTTTACGGAGTTAGATCAGACTCATAGCTGAACCTCCAAAAGGTTTTTGGAGTCTGTATATTCCATGGAAGAAGATTAGCCATCCAAGAGGTAACTGGTAGACCTGAACCAACAGAGAAGTGGTCCCTAAGGGTGAGCACTGAAGCAACCTACGGTCCCTATCAGAACTTCTGAAATAGAACTTCACACTCATTCATTCTGCTTCAACTCGCTGCTGAGGCTTCACATTTCCACCTTAAATGTGGATTCAGAACCTACAGCATCACAAAAGCCCCAGGTGATTCTTGTGAATCTTTAGAAAATGAGGTAGCGAAACATAGTCTCAACAGAGGGCCAAGCCAAAATGAACCAGTTTGAAGTCCTGCTCTAAAGAAGTCATGGATTCCACTCACAGAAATTTTTTTTTTTTAATTGGTCTGGGAGCCTGGCCAGAGCAATGAAACTTTTCAAAACTCCCCAGGTGATGCTAATGCATCGCTCAGGTCAAGAACCAGCGACCTAAGGCAGTGTTTCTTCACCTTGGCTGTACATTAACATCATCTGGGGAGCTTTCAAAATAATCCCAAGACCCAGAGTTGAGCAATCTGTGGGGTAGTATTTTTTTTTAAAGCTCCACAGTGATTTCAATGTGCAGCCAAGGTTGAACACAATAGGTGTAAAAAGACTGCCTTTCAGTTGTACTCTCCTGTGGCCTACGATTATTAATTCACTACATAGCTACAGAATTCTTCAGTCATACAAGAAATAGAATGAGTACTACAGTTGTGTAACATCAGCCGGATATAGTCCCTGAACTGCTCCTGCATCTGTGAAATGTGGTATACTAAAAATTATTTCAGGACTAGCTATTCACAGAACTTTCTGGAGCAATTCCCACCCACCCACCCATAGTCGGCGCACAGCTGATCCGATGAGCAATGACCATCTGACCAAGAACTGGTCAATGGGTTGGCCAGCTGCCTCTGACAGGATCTTCACAGACCAATGCAGCACTGATTTCTGTTGGAAAAATGATTGACGCTTATTCTATAGCCATAGGCAGGTAAATATTGCCCATCTCTTCATGATTCTTTGTGATATTGTTGTTGTTAATTTCCATTGAGTCAGCTCTGATGAGTGTATAGGCAAAAGAATGACATTTGGGTGTGTTGTTTTGGTTTTTGAGTCAATGTATCTCATTGAAGGTTTCCCTCATTTTCAATGACCCTCTATCAAACATGATGTCCTTTTCTAGCTATTGCTTTTTCCTGACGATATGTCCAAAGTAATTGAGCCAAACTCCTTATGGGACTGCAAGTCCAGGAAATTTGTGCTGAGGGGCATCTGCCCAAGTTAAAAGGGAAATCTATGTCTGACTTGAGGGTTTATATTTGTTCTACAACCTTATGATATCTTTAATGATTTTAAATTTTCCCCTCTTTAATTTAGCTTTATTTTTACAGTGAATTACTGTTTTACTTCAGAAGATTAAGAACTAGTTTTTCCTAAATATATGCTCATAGAAAAATGAGAGAGCAAATTTTCATGATAAAATAGCAATCCACTTTTTAGTCTCAAGTCTATTGATTGGCCCACTTGTGAGGAATTTTGTTTTCTTTATATTGAAGTGCATTACAAAATGAAGCCTGTATTCTTTGATCACATGTAGCAAGTGCTTCAACGTATTTTCACTTTGAGTAAGGTTGTGTCATCTCTATAATACACGTTGTTAATCAGCCTTCCTCCAATTTCTCATGCTACATTTTTCTTTGTATAGTTCAACTTTTCACATAGACATGATGAAAAGATGCAATCCAAAAGTACAGCAGATTTCTCTAATTTTTGTCATGAAGCATCTCCTTGTTCCATTGAATGACTGCAGCTCAGTTCAAGTACAGTTTTCGCATGAGCACAGTTAAGTGTTCTTGGATTCCAAAAGATAATGGTAATAGATAAGGAAGATAATTATGTAACTGATATTTTATAAAGAAAAGACTTGGAAGTACTTCAAATTCTGTCTCACAAGGAAGACCTCGTAATAGAACTTATTGAATAGGCATTATTCAAATTACACATCAATACCCAAAAGTAAGATGAAAATATTGCAGCTGGGTTAATAATTTGTGACTAGAATGTGAAAGTTGGAAATGAAGAAGAGCGGTAGTTGGAAAATAAGGCTTTAGTTGACAGAAATGAGGCTGGAGATCTCATGATAGAATTGTGTACAATCAATTATTTATTCATTGCAAGGACACTTTTAAACAGAAATAATGAATGAACACGTGGACCTCACATTATGGAGTACACAGGAATCAAGTGAATTCACCCTTGGAAAGAGTTGGTGGAGTAGCTTAAGATCAGCAGTAAACACAAAGCTAGGGGTTAACTGTGGAACAGATCATCATTTGTTCTTGTTGTTAGATGCTGTTGAGTCAAGTATGACCCTATGAACAAAAGATCTGAACACTATACTATCCTGCACCTCCTCACACTTTCTAACACACAAGAGCCTATTGCAGCAGTCACCATGTCAGTCCATCTGATTGAAGGTATTCCTCTCCTTTGCCGACCCTCCACTCTTTCCAGGATCATGTCCTGCAAGGAATAGCACCTCCTAGCAACATGAAGCCTCATAATTCTTGCCTCTAAAGAGCACTCCAGCTGCCCCCTCTCTAAGACAGAGCAGCATGTTTTCTTGGCCATCCATGGGATGTTCAGAGCTCTTCTCCACACCACAGTTCAGAGGTACCAACTCTTTTCCTGTCTTCCTTATTTGTTATCCAGCTCTCAGATGCATAGATAGTAATTAGAAAGACTATGGCCTGAATTAGATGCACCTTAGTCTTCAAACTGACACCACTATTCCTCAATAATTTGGAAAGGTCCCTAACTGTAGATTTTCCTAGTGGAATGTGTCACCTTATTTATTGACTGCTGGTACCAGAAATGCTAATTGTGGATCCAGGCAAGATGAAGCTGTTTACAGTTACATTCTCCTCTCTAACCGTAATGATGTTGCCTATAGGTCCAGTGGTAAGAATATTTGTTTTCCTGACAGAGATACAATCCATACCAAAGGCTGCATTCCTTGATCTTCTGCCACAAGTGCTTCAAGTCCTCCTTACTTTCAGCAAGCAAGGTTGTGCCATCTGCATAATGCAGGTTAGTGGTGAGTCTCCCTCCTATCCTGATGCCACAGTCCTCCTGTAGAGTCTAACTTCTTGGATAATTTCTTAGCATTCAGATTGAATAGGTATGGAGAGAGAGAATACAACCCTGACACAGTCCCTTCCCAATTCCAAACTATACGGTGCTCCCCTGCTCCATTCACACAACAGCCTCCTAGTCCAGGTATAGGTTCCACATGAGCACAATAAATAAAAAGCTCTGGGATTCCCATTTTTCTCAACGTCAGCAACAACTACTTATGATCCACAATCAAATGCCTTTGCATAGTCGATAAAGCACAAATAGATATTCTTCTGGTTTTCCTTACTTTCATCCAGGATCCTTCTGACATTAGCAATGATATCTCTGGTGCCATGGCCTCTTCTAAATCCCTCTTGAACTTCTGGCAATTCCCTATCTATGTTCCAGCTGGTTTTGAATGATCTTCAGCAGTGTTTTTCTAGCATGTGATATCAATGATATTGTTCAATCATTTCCACACTCAGTTGGATTACCTTTCTTTGGAATAGGAACAAATATAGACTGCTTCCAATCCATTGGCCAGACAGCCATCCTCCAAATTTTCTGTCAAAGTCTTGTGAGTGTATCCAAGGCTGCATCTGTTAATCAAAACAAGTCAATTGGTATCACATCAATTCCTGGGGCCTTATTTTTTGTAAATGCCTTCAATGAAGCTTCCACTCCTCTTTCATTACCATTGACTCCTGTTCATATGGTACTTTCTGGAATTTTTTCTTTGATCATATGGTACTTCTTGAAATTTTTCAGAGTCGGGCAGTCTTTTATATACAGTGATTCTTTGTATTCCCTCTTTTTTGTTGTTGTTGTTTTGTGGTCATTCAAGACTTTGCCCATGACATTTCTAAGTATTTTCAACTCGAGACCTGAATTTGTTTTTCAGTTCTTTCAGCTTGAGAAATGCTAAGCAAGTCCATTTCTATTCTCATATTTTAGCTGTCTGAATATTCTCTTATAGTACTTTGCTTTGTCTTCTTGGTATACCCACTGAAATCTTCTATTCAGCTCTTTAACTTCAACATATCTTTGTTTTTCTTTCTTTCTTTCTTTTTTTTTTTTTTTTTGCTTTCTAGATACTCTAGTGCAATTTTCAGGGTCCCTTCTGACATCCATTTTGGTTTACTTTTTATCTTCTATCTTCATAGCGACCTTTTGGTCTCTTCTTGAATGATATCCTTAATGTCATCCCACAACTCATCTTGTCTTTGATTTTTATTGTTCAATGCTTCGAACCTGTTCTTAAGATTATTTTAAATTCAGGTGGAATAGGCTCAAGGTCATATTTTGGGTTTTGAAGACTTACCTTTATTTTTCTCCGGCCTTCATTTGAACTTGCATGTAAGTATTTGATGGTGTGTTCCATAGTCAGCATGTGGGTGTATTTTGACTGCTGAAATTGAGCTTCTCTAAGTATTCCTCTCATAGCTGTAACTATTCCTTTCAAATCTGATTTCTATACAGGTCATCTGGCAAGGTCCCCATGAAAAGGCACTATTTGTGTTCTTTTCCAAAAAAGTATTGACATTGTATAAATTATTGAACATACATAATCCAATCATTAGATTTCCAGACTCATTTTTATCACCAAGTGTGTGGTTTTTAACTACCATTTCTTCTTCATGGTTTTCAACTTTTGTATTCTAGTCATCAATTATCATTAACACATCTTGACTGCACATTTGGCCAACTTCAGAGAGCAAAATTAGGTAAAAATATTCAGTGTCTTTCTCTTTTCCTGTAGCTGTTGGTACATATATTTGAATAATATTGACAGGTCTTCTTTGTATGTGTATGAATAATATCATATCACTCACAACATTGTACTTCAGCATAGAACTTGAAATTGTCTAAAATTTTTAGCTATGAATACTACACTATTCTTCATTTGTTTTTTATTCTTGTCATGGTATACCATGTGATTGTCTGATTCAGATTAGCATAGTCAACATATACTTATTATACACTCCATGCTATGCTTTGCTATGCTGGGTACTTTCTCACATACTTGAAAATACTTAATGATAGCAATGATTCCAATAGTTATTCATTGAGTACCCATTATCTACCAAGTACTATATTATTTGCTCTGTGCCGCTCAGTCATAGAAAAACTTCAAGTTTCAGGTCAATCCTAATTGTTTTTTTATGACTAGTTGCTTTTGACCTAATTCATAGTCTTTTCAATTACTTCATACAGCTAAAAAAATTGGCCAATGAAAAGGAAGACTTAAGATGAAAAAACATCCAAACTGTGGTATTGATATAGCATATTGACTATAATATATAGAAAGAATAGAATGAACAACTACATTAGTGAGAGATAATACAACCAGAATGGTCCTTAGAAGTAAAGGTAGTCAGGTTTCAACTTGCTTAATTCATACATATCGTCAGGAAAGATCAGGTAGGGCATAGCTGTTTTGTTTTGTTTTCGAAGATGCATTGAATTAGGAAAACCTGCCATCCTGGATGTCTCCACAATGTCCAAGAACAACAATGTCAGCCTAGAGATTAAGGTATGACTGATCCAGGACATGGTTTTGCAATCACTTGCTATATACATCAGAGAGCTAGATAATGACTAAGGATGACAGAAGAAGAATTGATGCCTTTGAGTTGTGGTGTTGGAGGAGAGTATTGAACATTCCATGCACTACTAAAGGAATAAACAGGTCTGTCCTGGTGAGGGCAAAACCAAGTTTCGCCTTGGAGGCAAAGATTTTGAAGTTTCGTCTCACAAACTTTGGGCATGTTTCCAGGAGGGATTAATCCTCAGATAAAGGCATCATGCTCGGAAGGATGGAGGGACAGTGCAAGAAAGGAGGACCCTGGAGGAGTTGGATTTACATAGTCAGCGACTGTAAGATTGGCTCAGCATAGGGCAAGGGTTAGTGCTATTGTGTAGAGGGTGACAATTAACTTGACAGCACATAAAAGCAGCAACATGCCCTAAAGTAGGGATCTCTGGTGGCTTAGTGCTAAGGAATTGTGCTAACAGTGCAAAGGTACATGGTTTGAATTCACTAGCTTCTCCTCAGGAGAAAGATGAGCAGTCTCCTCCTGTGTGATAAACTGCCTCTAAAACCTCACTGGAAGATCAGTTTTGGGTGGATTCTGACTCAGTGGTGCACAACAGCATGCCTTAAAGTAGGGGTACAATAATTAAGTGAACACTCTCAATAAGTTGGACTGACACAGTAATTGCAATAGTGAACTCAAATATGCCAATGATTGTGATCATGGCAGAGAACTGGACAGTCTCCAGTTGTACAGAAGGTCAACATGATTTGGAGCAAAGGTAATGGTAAATAACAGCACCACTTGCCTCTTATTTCAGAGTTAAAGTGATTGATACTCAGAGAGGTTAAAGAATTTCCTTAAGCTACCCAGTTAACACAGATCCAACTTAGGGTATTAAAGGCAGTACTGACATACTCTTACCTGTAGTTCTTTTAAATTCATTAGGATACCTCTTTGATTCTGATTATTAAACCCAATTTTTTCCCAGACCAAATGATTTAGCTGTTTTCATTTTCAATTTATACTTGAGAATCAATCTTTCACTAGAGTAAATGTGGTAAAAAGATTACAATGAGATCAGCCTCTAATGTTTTAACTTTTACTCTCATTCGACATTTATCTATTAAATATTTGGCCTAGTGCAAACATATGCAATGATTCCCTCTTGCAGTGTTTTATTGCTTATTGAATTTTGTTTCTTGGTCCTTAGGGGCAAAATTATAAGTGAGCTTCCACAGCGATCCATTAATGAGAGAAAACCCTTTGAAGATGTGATGAGCTGAGTGAGTGTTCAGTATGAGAGTGATTTCTTTTTTTCCCTCTTTCCTTTGCTGGAATCTTCTTCCATGAATGATGCAATTTGAAACAAATTGCCTCATATTGAAATGCCTAGGGAAGTTCAGCAACAGAAATGATGAAATGCTTTAAAAATAAGACCCTGGAGGAAGGGGTAGAGAGCTGAACATATTCAGGCTTGTGTCAAGAGGACTTAGGGGAGAAATAACTCTACAGATATATGCACACATGTAGTGGACAAGGTGAGAGGAAATTATTATCTTTAAAGGAAACTGGGAAGAGGGTTAAATTATACTAAGGGCAATTTACTTTAAAATATGATATTAATTTATACTGAGGTACTTTATTGTACATCCCTTTCCCACTATCACAAGAATGGTACCTGGATAAAGTATTTATGTGTTTTGGATTTCCGTTTTCTCATTTATAAAATGAGAGACAAGATGACCTTGTTAAGGGATTAGAGCATTTTAATGAGGATAAAGATAAATAATAACTCCGTGTGCAGATCTCTCACTTTAGACAGGCAATGAGAGCGGACCCTGGATATATTACTTTTTTGTTTGATTACTTATATCGAATTTAGAGGTTGGCTATTTTATCACATTTTTACTTATTTGTTAAATTTTTTTAATTGCTATTTTGTGTGTGTGTGTACCCTCAAGTTGGATCTGACTGGTACAGGAGGAGACTGTCCTCCTTCTCCAGCAGAGAGAGCATCTGGAGTCAAATATTTTATCGCCTTATTACAGAAATGGAAACCCATGCTGGAAAGTTGAAGTGACTCTGTATGTATAGCCAGTCAGAGGGTTTTCAAGATTCTATTATTTCAGAAGTGGATGGTCAGTCCTGTGGAATCTGTACGATGGATGAGGAAAATGGAAGAAGAATTGATTCCTTTTAATTGTGGTGTTGGGAAAGAATATTGGAAATACTATAAATTGTCAAAAGAACCAACCAACCTGTCCAGAGAGAAGTGTAACCAGAGTGGTCCTTAGAAGCAAGGACAGTGAGGCTTGGCCTCAAATACTTTGCACCTGTTATCAGGAGACACATGTCCCTGGAGAAGGGCATCATATTAAGAGGGTTAGTGAAAATTAGGGGATCAATGGAAAAGAGGAAGACCTTAGACATAGTGACTTCCACAATGAGCTTAAATATAGTGGGTATAAAGATGACATATAGATATTTCTTTTTTCTACACTCTACCATTAATATTGCATGTAAGGAAAATACTGCTGAAGATCTTTCAAAAGCAGCTATACATTACATAGATAGGAAATTGCCAGAAGTTAAGCAGGACTTAGAAGAGGCCGTGGCAACAGGGACATTATTGCTGATGTCAGATGGATCCTGGCTGAAAGGAAAGAATATGAAAAGAATGTCTATTTGTGTTTTATTGAGTATACAAAGGGATTTGACTATGTGGGTCATAAAAGTTACCGCTGACATTGAGAAGAATGGGAATCCCAGAGCACTTAATTGTGCTCATATGAAACCTAGACCAGGAGTCAGCTGTACAAAACAGAGCAAGGGAACACCACATGGTTTAAAATTAGAAAGGGAGTATGTCAGCATTGTATATTCTCTCTCTCTCTCTCCCTCCCTCCCCCCCCTCTCTTTCTCTCTCTCTCCCTAATCAATCTGCATGCTAAGCAAATTATTTGAGAAGCTGGACTCTATGAAGAGGAATGTGACATCAAGATTGGAGGGAGACTCATCAAAAACCTGCATTGCGCAGATGACACTACCTTGCTTGGTGAAAGTGAGGAGGACTTGAAGCACTTGTTGCAGCGGATTGAAGAATTCCTGCCTGTGTACAGGGGGATAAGATGGATAGTGATGAGGATGTATCATGTTGGACATTTATTTGCTTTGAAAGAAATAGCAAAAAATAAGGACCCAGGAATAGATGGTATACCAATTGGTATATTTCAGCTAAAAGATGCTGCCCTGGATGTGCTCACCAAGTTGTGCCAAGAAATTTGGAGGACAACCACTTGGCTAACTGACTGGAAGAGATCAATATTTGTTTCCATTCCAAAGAAGGATCACCCTACAGAGTGTGGAAACTATAGAACAATCTCATTGATTTCACATGCAAGCAAGATGCTACTGAAGATTATCCAAAAACGACTGTAACAGCACATTAACAGAGAACTGCCAGAAGTCCAGGCTGCGTTTAGAAGGGGTCGTGGTACTAGAGATATTGTAGCTGATGTTGGATGGATCTTAGTGGAAAGCACGGAATACCAGAAGAATGTCTATCTATGTTTCACTGAATTTGCAAAGGCATTTGACTTTGTGGATAATAACAAACTGTGACTGACTCTGAGAAGAATGGAAATCCCAGAACACTTGATTGTGCTAATGCAAA
>NW_006399929.1:6082460-6085721 GCF_000299155.1 Elephantulus edwardii | reverse complement strand
TCAAAATGGGTGACCCTGGAGGACATTATGCTGAGTGAAGTATCTCAGTCACAAAAGGACAAATACTGCATGGTGCCACTGTTGTAAAACAGGACTGCCCTTGGGGTTGGGGAGAGACTGAGAAAGATGGGTTCAATAATGTATACTGCATTGAAACAGATGATGGAGAAAACTGTTTAAAAGGGATATGTGACTAGGTATTTTTGTCATTACAGGTGTCTACAGCGAAGGCTACATGGTGGAGTGGACCTGTGGGAGGGTTTCTAAAACAATGAAAGAATTTTTCTTTTACTTTTCCAAGAGGGTAGTGCACTAGGAGGGAGGATTGGAAGGGGAGAAAAGTGCAACAATGAATGAATGGAAAGCCAAAGTCTCTGTAAATTTTTACTGAAATGAATAATAAATTTAAATTTAAAAAAATACTGAGCTAAAAAATAACCACACCCCAAAACCAAAAAAACAAAACAACACAAACAAAAAAAAGAAGACAAAGATTCTGAACACTGGGCCAATTAGCTGCATCAGGATGGATGGTGAAGAGATTGAGATTGTTCATAGCTTCGGTTTGCTTAGCTCCACAGCCAACAGTCTTGGCACCAGCAGTCAGGAAATTAAAAGACATATTGCAATGGGGAGGTCTGCTGTTAGGGACCTCTCCAAAGTACTGAAGAGCAATGGCGTCTCTCTAGAGACTAAGATGTGTTTGATACAGGCTATGGTCTTTGCATTCACTTGCTATGCATCAGAGAGTTGGACAATGACTAGGGAGGATAGAAGGAGAATTGATGCCTTTGGGCTGTGGTGCTGGAGAAGAGTATTGAGTGTACCAAGGACTGCTAAGAAAACAGACAGATTCATTCTGGAAAGTGTTAAACCGGGTGGCTCCTTGGAGGTAAGGATTCTGAGGCTTCGTCTGACATACTTTGGACATGTTGTAAGGAGGGACTGGTCCTTGGAGAAGGACATCATGCTTGGGAGGGTGGAGGGACAACGCAGGAGGGGAAGGCCCTCTCTGAGGTGGGTTGATTCAATGACTGGGATAATCAGGATGGGAGTGTCAGAGACAGTGCGATTGGCACAGGACAGAGCAGAGTTTAGGGCTGCCACACATAGGGTCACTATGAGTCGCCAGTGACTCGACAGCACATAACAACAGCAATAACAACAACAACAACAACAACCACAACTATGTATCAATTCCAGCTGACTGCAATTACATGTGTACGTCCAGACATAGAACTTCTCCAAAGGGTATTCAAGGTTGTGACCCCTAGGAAGCAGATTGCCGGACATACATTACAAGACACCTCTTAGTATCAACGTTTTTGCTAATAGTTGAGCACTTAATTGTTTGCACCACCCAGCACTCCAAATTTTTAGAGATTCTTCAAATTTAGAAATCTAGGAACACAAAAAAAGAAAGTAAAAGCTTAAAGATTTTCTAAGTAATACAAGGCCGCAGTATGAGTTGGATACTGTTTTACAGAATCTTGAAGCTGAAACCAAAGTGAAGCTATTTTCATTTTAGTAGACAGAGACATTTTAGAGGATAGATACATCTTAGAGAAGGTTCAGCCAGAGTGCTCCTTGGAGACAAAGATGATAAAACTTAGTCTCATATACTTTGGGCATATCGCTAAGAGGCTATTCCCTGGAAAAGGACGCTGTGCTTGAGAAGGCGGAAGGACCTCACCCAGGTGGATTGATACAGGGACTGCATCAGTGGGCTTCGATGTGTCAGAGACTGTGAGGGTGGTACACGATAGGACAGGGTTCAGATCTTTTGTTCATAGTGTGTCCCTGAGTCGTAATTGATGATCAAAACGCAGATTGTTGATGGATCTTCCATCAATCCTGACCCCACACTTTTCCTCATAGAGCCCAGCCTCCCAGATAATCTGTTCTGCATACAGATTGAAAAGGTATGGAGATAGGGCACATCCCTGGTGTACACCCTTCCCAAATTTGAACCATGCAGTGTTTCCTTACTCTGTTCTGATGACTGCCTCATAGTAATGTGTTTATCTATATATCTCTCTATAGGTATACATGTTGTTGTGTAGAGTCGAGTTAGAAAGTTGATGTTGTATTACAAGTGATTTTCATGATCACATGGGTTTGGGGACCATGGTCCAATCCAATCAGTTCATTTACACACGTAAAGAATGTGAATGCTGAAACCTGCTTCTTCATTCCCCAGGCTAAGACTATTTATTCAATTTATGAGTGCTTTTGGTATTAAGGAATTAATAGGGGGGGAAAAAACCCCTAACAAAACAACAAACCAGTAAAGGACACCCCAAGTTTCTAAGTTAGTGATCATATGCCGTTTCCCCTTTGCCTCCGGCAGGAGTTGATGAGCGCTTAGATTGCACGCTGTTATGTTTTATGGTGATCAGTACGGGCCCGAGATTGCTCGTCAGCACACGGTAGATTCTGCAACAACCCAGATAATTAGGGACGCTCACTAAATAAAAGCCCTCGCTTTAGGACTTAATTTCTAGACAGGCTTACGACTGCCAAGGAGTAAACTCAAGGTCTAGAGGTGATGTCTGAAAGGAGCAAAGTCAAAGAAATCACTTAGAGTTGTTGAGTGAAATGGCTGATCCGGAGGAGAAGTACAGAGGGAGGTGATAGTTTTGTCCAGCATCTATCAAATACTTGTGTCCCCCATGGCTGTGCAAATGGCTTTGTGGGGTGTGTGTGTGTGTGTGTGTGTGTGTGTGTGTGTATGTTTGTACGTGTGTGTGTGTTGAAGAGGAGTCAAAGATATATAGTGAGAATAATTTTGCCCCTGGAACTCAGTAACTCCTTAGGAGGGAGTGAAGTCTTAAATGACATTATTTCTAAATCAGAGTATCAGTGATGAAAGCAGTGTGTGGACCATTTTGAAGCTGGAAGGATTCTGGCCACCCAGATTACTTATGTGTTTATAAAGCCTTAACATGAAACTAATAGATCGTATTTATATGGGGATTTCACAAGGACCCTTAAGACCTGTAACACTTCCTCCTGTTTACTTCCTCCCATCCCCTTATTAAATTGGGCAAGTTGGTGTTATCGCTATTTTACCAATGAAGATGCAGAGGGAAAATGGAATGACCTCCCCAGAGTGAAGAGCTACTATGTATCAGAGGAAGCTGGGGTAGAAGGGCATGGTGTGCAAATTAAAACAACTATGAGATATCATTTCACCCCAGTCAAAATAGCAAAATTTAACAGAACAGCAAGCAACAAATGCTGGCGAGGTTGTGGAGAAAC
>NW_006399929.1:6072290-6081345 GCF_000299155.1 Elephantulus edwardii | reverse complement strand
TGTGCTAACTCTAAAGTTTGGTGCTTCAAATCCACCAGGATTTGTGCAGGAGAAAAATGGGCCATCTCCTTCTATAAAGATTTAAATTCTTAGAAATATAATGAGCTGGAATTGACTCAAAGACAGTGGGTAATATTATAGAGTTCATTTGTTTTCTTTTATCTCTGTAACCAGTTATCACAGATTTAGTGACTTAAAAGCTCCAAAATTTTATTACCTCATAGATCTGGAGGATGATGTCTGACACAGGCTTCTTTGGGCTAAAATAAGTGTCAGGTAGGGCTGTGATGCTTTTTGGAGGAACTTAGAGGAATTACTTTTCTTGTTTTTTTGCTTTGCAGTCAAGCATTTAACTCTTATGCTGGTAAAATGGAATATAAAATGAGGACTAATATATCTCCTAACTTTCACACTTAATTTGCCTTCATATTTTCAAACTGGAGAAAAACAAAAACAAAACACTTGTATATTTTGACTTATAATGAGTGCTGAGAGAAATTGAGTCAGTCTTTCAAATTCTTCTGTTAAAGCGGTTATCATCCTATAGGAAAATAGTGTCAATTCCTTAAGATTAGAAATCATCTACTCTTTTCTTGAGTATCTCTCACAGAGATCTTCCTGGCATGGAATAACTCATCATTAACTGGTGGTCTAAGACTGGTGGTTAAACGCTTGGCTTCTAACCAAAATGTCTGTTACTAGAGGCCACCAGAAGTTCCACAGGAGAAAAAACCTGGGGATTTGCTTCTGTAAAGTTTACTGCCTAGAAAACCCTCTTGGGTAGTCCTACTGTGCCATGCAGCGGTATGACTACCTTTCGCAGCAGGATGTCTTTTGACAAGTACTGGTTCCTCTTGACATCAAGTCCCAAGTGTCACAGATAGGAAGACTGTCAAAAGAATTGACACGGTGAATGAGATCATGAGGAGGTGAAACATTGAGAGAGGTTTTGATTTGTCAATTCAATGTCATCTAACAACAATGATCGATAAGTCTGTAATATGGAATAGCCGTGATTTGAAATTGACTTAATAACTCAAAGGAACAGTAATTTTTAATACTTTGAAGAAAAAATAAACTTGTTTGTGTTTCTGTTGGAGAAAAAAACCTCAAATACATAAATAGTGCATTTCATGTTTTTATTACTTGAATTTAACACAGAATCTGGCACATTGTTGGTCTTCCAAAAGGCTTGATCAATTAGCTACACTGGTGTGAATAAACTGAAGGCAGTTAGTGAAACTTGACAGTGCGGTGTTTTGTACTACACTGATTCCTCGAAAGCACACTAATTCAGCTCTGGCGTTTTCTTGTTTACTTATCTCTCAAATGCTAAGCTGCAGGATTGCACAGACAGAGGTAAAGCAATCCTACAATCCCTCTCTCCACTTTCTGTTGTTAGAAGAGTCTCCTCACACAGCCTAGCTTTCAGCAGGCTGCCACGTGCTGGGATCACAATGCATAAGGCACAACAAGGTTAATCTTGTGAAGAGTAAGTCACACCCTCCCACAAAAGGAGGTTACCTGTATGTCAGAGACATGGGTATGGCTATATTAGGGATGAACTCAAAGAAGCAGGATGAAGGGTAATTGCTGGATATACATTCAGGAGAACTTTTCTCTGTGTTTCTCTGGAGCAAGAAGTCATAGAAGGGCTCCTGGGGGCAAGACTTGAGGTCAAGAAGGATCTAGAACAATAAGAAGATGTTTCTCCTTTTAGAATTTTGTGTTTGCAAGTCACAGTAATAGCAACTACAAAAAGTAAAACAAAGGTGTAGCATCTTTTTTTTTTAGACTTAATTTATTTTTAAATTTAAATAAAATTTTTATTTTATACTGGTTTACTCACAAAGTTCTTATACATTGTTTTTCACTGTATACCGGATTTCTCCTATTTCTTTGACCCACCCCTCCCCCTACCTGTCAAATTGTGAGACCCTATGATTAACCAACACTGCTACTCTCCACTCTCCACCCATCCTCAGCCCTCTGCTCTCACCCTTCACCACCTGGATCCTCATACTTGTTCTACAGTAATGGTCTTAGACAGTATTTGTCCTTGTGGGACTGAGTTAGTTCACTTAGCATAATGCTTTCCAGTCCCTCCCAAGTTAGGTAGTGATTTACAAAATCATTGCTTCTGTGTGCTGCATAGTATTCCCTCATGTGGCTGGATCATAATTTCTTAGTCCATTTGATTGTGGTTGGACATTTGGGATGTTTCCATGTTCTTGAGATAGTGAATAATGCTGCTATGAACATTGGTGTACAAGTCTCCATTTGTGCCTCAATTAGAATTTTCTCAGAGTATATTCCAAGCAGTGCAATAGCTTGAGCATATGGAATTTCTAAATTCAGCTTTCTGAGGAAACACCAAACTTCCTTCCAGAGTAGTTGTACTATTTTACAATCCCACCAACAATGTAACATCTTTTTAAAAAAACCCAAAAAACAAAAAAACCCTCAAAACCAAAACAACATACAACTGTCTTAGTACTATGACAAGTAATTACATTTAATTTAGAGCCAAGCTGCCCCACTCTGTTCCCTGTGTCTAAGTCCTCTGGGACTTACACTGTGCAAGAGGATGTGTGCCGTGGAAGAGGCTATCTGCAATCACGTTGGCTTCCTGTCTACACTGATGTCAGGACTTCTTATCCTCATCTAATTTCTACCTTTAAACACCAGTTTACGCAGCTTTGGTCTGGGTTCTTGGCCATCATAGTCTAAGCTTCTTGAGCACTGGAGATTTCTGAGAACAAGTGCATGCCTTTTTTCTTAAGTCTTCTCTATGTGTTTGTGTGGACACATATTATTATTGGTTTGCTTTTCTACACTATAATCTTGATGGGAGTGTACCATGGGGTCTTTCTCCCATGGAGATGATGGTTGACTTTTAACCTCCCATCGCTCCAGTCTTTCAGTGCTAGCAGAGTGCTGAACCTTTCTCCACCAAGACTCCATTTGGCCTTTGTACCGGTGTGTATTTTGCTATGGCTTTTTTCTGGATCCCAACTTTAGTCAGTAGGTTTATCTTTACTTAATGATAGTGCAGTTCATAAATGATTTTTACATGCATGGTGAGTGCAAAGCATTGATGTTTCAGCAGTAATTCTGAGAGTCTGTCCTGTGTCAAGCTGGGTAGAGAAGCAAACCAATAATAATATGTGTCCACACAAACACAGAGAGAAGACTTAAGAAAAAAGGCATGCACTTGTAATGACTGGGAGATCCCAGAGCCCCAAGTCCCAGCTCTGTGGATCACATCTCAGGAGAGAAGGATAGGGTGGTCATTGAGAATCAGCAGGATTTGCTCCAGCAGCCTGGTGCTATGGGATTCCCTGTCCAAAGGACTCTGCCCCCACTTCTAGGGTCTCTTTGATATTCTTCTTCTTTAGGACAAGTCACTCTTCAGGTGAGCATTCCTAGGGATCTGAGATGGTCAAAGAAGTCTGTTAGTAGACTTATGAGTAGAATTCAGATCTTAGATTTGGGCTATTTGCATAATTACACATAATGTTTCTTCTAGTGCAAAAGTGTAGGCTATGGGATGGAGGTTGAACCAACTGCCTTCACAATATCTTCATGCCTTAGCATGAAACCTCAGTGATTCTGAGGACGGCCAAGTTGAACTGGGCTTCTGGGTCATTTTGAAGGCTTCCTGGTCAAGATTCAAAGATCGAGTACATTTTATTTGCCAGAAAATGGCTTAGCTTCTATCTAAGAATCTAGGAATACGTTATGTGTGCCTTATTTGTTGTCAGGTCATTGTTGTAATGTGCTGTCGGGTCACCTGCGATCATAGTGACCCTATGTACAATAGCCCTAAAACCTGCTCTATCCTGTGCCAATCTTATGGTCTCTGACACACCTACCCCAGTCACTGAATCAATCCATCTCATTGAGGATCTTCTTCTCTTGCGCTGTCCTTCCACTCTCCCAAGCATGACATCCCTTTCCAAGGACTTGTCCTGCCTTGTAACATGTCCAAAGGATGTCAGAATCTTTGCCTCCAAGGATCAGCCTGGTCTCACCCTCTCCAGGATGAGCTTATTTGTTCTAGAAGTCCATGATATATTCAATACCCTTCTCCAGCACCACAGCTCAAAGACATTAATTCTCCTATCATTCCTAGTCATTTGTTCAGCTTTCCAATGTATAGCAATCCTTGCAAAGGCCATGGCCTAGATCAGGCACACCTTAGTCTCTAGACTGACATCATTACTCTTCAGTGCTTTGGAGATGTCTCTAAGAGCAGACTTTCCCAGTGCAATTTATCTGTTTATTTCCTGGCTGCTGGTACCAAGAATATTGATTGTGGAGCCAAGCAAACTAAGCTGTTAAACAATCTCAATCTCTTCACCATTTATCATGATGCTGCCAATTGTCCCAGTGGTGAGAATCTTTGTTTTCTTGATGTTGAGTTTCAATTCATATTGAAGGATTCAGTCCTTGACCATCTGCAGCAAATGCTTCAGGTCCTCCTCAGTCTCACCAAGAAGGGTTGTGTCTCCTGCATAACGCAGGTTGTTGATGAGTCTTCCTCCAATCCTGATGCCACATTCCTCCTCATAGAGCCCAGCCTCCTGGATAATCTATTACGCATATAGATTTAAAAGGTATGTAGATACCTTTATGTAGACACATCCCTGATGTACATCCTTCCCAGTTTGAACCATGAAGTGTTACCTTCCTCTGTTCTGGCGACTGCCTCCTGTCTAAGAATAGATTTCGCATAAGCACAATCAAGTGTTTCAGGATTCCCATTCTTCTTAGAGTCAGCCACAGTTTGTTGTGATCCACACAGTAAAAAATGCCTTTGCATAGTCAATGAAACACAGACAGACATTCCTCTGGTACTCTCTGCTTTCAGCCAAGATCCATCTCACATTAGCTATAATATCCCTATTACCGTGGCTTCTTCTAAACCCAGCCTGCACTTCAGGCAGTTCTCTGTTCCAGTCATTTTTGGATAATTTTCTCTCTTCTGTAAAATGCTGGTCTGTCAGATAATGTTCTAAATCTGAGCATTAAAATTAATACAAACTAGGAAGAAGAACTTGCCATCCACTTTTGAAAGAGCCGGCCTTCAGAAACCCTATGTACAATAGAGCATACTTAGACTAGCAGATCTGGTAACTGAGGCTGAGCCCTCAGGTATGGAAACACATGGGAGGAGGAACAGCTGTAAGCAGACACTAGTGGCAGGAACATGAAATGTGAGAACCATGAATGTAGGAAAATTGGATATTGTTAAGTAAGAGATGGAATGCATAAATATTGACATGCTAGGTACTAGTGAAATGAGATGGACTGGCATGGAACATTTTGAATCAGGCAATCACATGAGCCACTAGGCTGGAGATGAAAAGGTGAAGAAAATGGGGTTGCTTTCATAGTTAAAAAAGTCATTTCTAGATCCATCTTGAAATACAATATTGTGAGTGACAGGATGACATCCATATACATACAAGGAAGTCCAGAGAATACCACAATCATTCAGATATATGCACCAACAACTATAGCCAAAGAGGAAGAAATAGCAGATTTCTACCAACTTTTGCAGTTAGAGATTGATCAAACATGCAATCAAGATGCATTAATAATAATGGGTGACTGGAATGCAAAAGTTTGGAACAGAGGTGAAAGATCAGTCAGGTCCTAGGCCCTAAAAAGTATTGAGGCTTGGCCTGGTTGCTTGTATAAGATTAGGAGTAACTGAATGTCCAAGAGATGATTTACCTGTCCTTTGAGAAGAGCATAATCAAGAGTGCTTGGCACCAACCTAAAGTGGAAGAGAATATAAATCTTCCCTTTTCCTTCTCTGAGCACTTGGATGCTTGAGGCCTTATAGTATTATATTTGACTGGGCAGAACCTTCACCTAATAGATAGTGTATACTGATTTGGGACATGTTCAGCACTGCCGGTTAACAGCCTAACTTACTTTTACTTAAAATGGGCATGGATGATTTGTTCCTGGGGCTGTACTGAGGGTAATTTAAATGAATGTAAAGTGATTCATAGAATACAAACTCTTCCCCAACTCCCACCCCCTCCTGACACACATAATCTAGTTAGTCCTTATAAAGTTGATCTGTCTCATCAAATCACATACGTTTCAGAGTAGGCCACACTCCATAGGGTTTTCACGGCTTCCGCCT
This sequence comes from Elephantulus edwardii, assembly GCF_000299155.1. Lineage (NCBI taxonomy): Eukaryota > Metazoa > Chordata > Mammalia > Macroscelidea > Macroscelididae > Elephantulus > Elephantulus edwardii. The sequence goes on along the minus strand of NW_006399929.1, from coordinate 6,075,182 downwards.
TTCCAAAGCTGATCTCCTGGGTTTTCTTTCAAGGTGCCCCTAGGTGGGTTCAAACCATCACATATTTGATTAGTAGCAGAGTACTTAATGGCTTGTCCACCCAGGGATGTTGTTGTGTTTTTATGTTCCCTGCAGTCAGAACTGGCTCATAGCTGACCCTTCAGTGCGTTTTCAGAGGCAATAAATTGCACAGGAGGAGAACGCACACCTTCCTCCTGCTGAGCACTTGGTAGATTCGAACCGCATGCGTTTGAGTTGGCAGCACAACTCCTTACCACTTAGCACCAGAGCTCCCCTGCCAGGGTCTCTGTTGTGTGTGTGTTGTGTACCAAGAGTCAGAGCTGACCCATAGCTGACCCTCCAGTGGGTTTTCAGAGGCCACTAATCACATGAGAGGAGACTGCCCATCCTCTTTCCACAGAGCAGCTGGTGACCTCGAACCATGTGCCTTCAGGATTGCAGCACAGCTTCTTGCTACAAAGCTGCTGCCCAACAGGGGAACTCTCTTTTCTCCTTCAATTTTGATCAGAAAAACCTCACTTTTCTGTACTTCATTTCCTTAATATTAACCATAAGTCTTATTCCATATTATCTAGTCAACTGATTTTTACTAACATAATATGAACCCTTTAAGGAATAGTTTTGAAAAGAAACCTCTCGAAGTGTCATGGAACTACTTCATTTTCTCATCAGAGAACTATAAGATCACAGATTTTCTTGGGGTCAGGCCATCTCCTTAATGCCCATCTTCCTGTGTGACTGATGTCTGTTCCCAAAGGTGTACCTAACTTGAGTTGCAGGTCTCATTGCTTGGGTATTGCCTCTGACAGATCAACTTCGCCTTCATCTCTGGTATTAGATTTTGATTTATTTCCTGAATTACCTGGACTGAGTTCAATGCCAGAACAATATTTGGAATGATGAACTATCACGTGGACTTCGTTTTCTTAAATGCCTCATGTTCTAATGTCCCAATTTTTCTGGACAGACAGTCATGTGATGGTTAGTTTTGTGTTACCGAGGGCAGGCTATGTTGTTAGGAGTCCTTTTGTTGATTCTGACTCATAGCAACCTGGAAGGACAGCGTAACGCTTCTCTACAGGGTCTTGAAGGCTGCAAATTTTTATATAGGCAACCTGCTACATCTGTCTCCTGTGCTGTGGCATCTCACTCATCTTTTGCTTGCTACTATAAATGTTACTTTGAGTCTGAACCTGTCAGAAAAACTTTTTATCCCAATTTTCCTAAGTGACTGAGATGTAAAATTTAATGGCTACATCTCAAAGCTCCTTGGCTAAGCTATGGCATCATTATGTGAGCTCCAATTTATAATTTACTGCAGATCACTACTGATTCTGCAGTATGTTGCTGTTATGGGCTGTCGAATTGGAGCTGACTGATAACTGACCTCCAGTGGGCTAACAGAGGCTGCAAACTGCATGTGAGGAGATTGTCCATCTTCTGCACAGCACATGCTGGATTTAAGTTGCTTGCCTCGCCTAATCCACAGGGCCACCATAGCTTCCTATATGTAATATGCAACCCAGTTAGTCAATGAAATTTTAATGCAGGTGTTATTTGTTGGGATTTTGTAGATGTCATTAATATTCATAACTAGGTCGTTTTAAGTAAAGGGATCTGTCTTCTATAAGCTGGAGAGACCTTATTAAATAGGTGAAGGGCTTTGAGAGAAGCAAAACCTGACTTTTCCCAGAGGAAGAAAAATTCCACCTGTGGAAGGCAGCTTCAGTTCCTACAAGAGCATTTCCAATCTGCCATATGGGCTTTAGATTTGAGAGCCCCGCCTGCATTATTCAAAATCAGGAAAAGAGTGCATCAGTCACAGAACAGATCATTCAGGAGGCTGGGCTTTTTGAAGAGGAATGTGGTATCAGGATTGGAGAAAGATTCATCAACAACCTATGTTATCCAGATGATACATCTTGATTGTTGAAACTGAAGAAGACCTGAAACACTTGCTGTTGAACATCAAGGACTGTAGTCTTCAATATGGATTGAAGCTCAACATCAAGAAGACAAAGATTCTCACCATTGGCAGCACCATGATGAATGGAAAAGAGATTGAGATTGTTGACAGTTACAGCGTTCTCGGCTCCACAGACAACATTCTTGGCACCAGCAGTCGGGAAATCAAGAGACAAACTGAACTGGGTAAATCTGCTGTCAGGGACCTTTCTAGAGTACTGAGAAACAGTGATATCAGTCTAGAGACTAAGGTGCACTTAATCCAAGCCATGTTCTTCACAATTACTTACTATGCGACAGAGAGCTGGACAATGACTAAGGATGACAGAAGAAGAGTTGATGTCTTTGAGTTGTGGTGCTGGAGAAGAGTCTTGAACATACCATCGACTGCCATGAAAACAGAAAGGCTGTCTTGGAGAGAGTGAAACCAAGTTTCTCCTTGGAGGGTAGGATTTTGAAGCTTTGTCTCACATACTTTGGGCACGTGGCCAGGAGGGACCAATACTTGGAGAAGGACATCATGCTTGGAAGGATGGACAGTACTGAAGAGGAAGACCCCAGATTAGATAGATTGATACAGTGACTAGGGTAATGGGGGTAGGTGTGTTGGAGTCATTGAGATTGGCTCAGGACAGGGCAGGCTTCAGAGCTGTTGTACATGGGGTCGCTATGAGTTGCAGGCAACTTGATGGCACATAACAACAACAACAATAATAATAATATAATCATATAATTCAATTCCTCAAAATAAATTTCTTTTATACAGAACCACTTAAACTTTTAGGTACCATGGAGTCCACTATAATTCACAGGGATCCCATAAACAAGAAGTCAAAACCTTGCCCTATCTAGTGTCTTCCCCGTGTGTAAGCCCAATGTTGCAGTCTCTGTGTCAAGCCATTTACT
>NW_006399929.1:6070407-6071519 GCF_000299155.1 Elephantulus edwardii | reverse complement strand
CCTATCATATTGTGCAACCTATGATTAAGCTGCCTCCTTCCCCCCACCTGTCCTCACCCCTCTGCTCTTCCCTCCCCTTCTTGGATCCTAATACTTATTCTACAATAATGGTCTTATACAGTGTTTGTATTTATGAGAGTGAGTTAGTTCACTCAGAATAATGCTCTCCAGTCCCTCCCAAGTTAGGTAGTAATTTACAAAGTCATTGCTCTTGTATGCTGTATAGTCTTCCATTGTTTTAGTGTACCACATTTGGGTGGCCAACAGACACATGAAGAAATGCTCCAAATCACTGGCAACTGCAAGTCAAAACCACAATGAGATACCATCTTAAACCAGTAGCAGTTGCAAAGTTTAGCAGGGCAGCAAATAATAAATGTTGGAGAGGATGTGGCAAAATAGGAACTCTTATACTCTGTTGGTGGGGTTGTAAAATGGTACAACCATTCTAGAAGGTAGTTTGGTGATGCCTCAAAAAGCTGAAGATAGACATCCTATACAGCCTAGCTATTCCACTGCTTGGAATACGCCCTGAGAAAATGATAGCTGATGCACAAATGGAGACTTGTACATTAATGTTCAGAGCAGCATTATTCATCATAGCAAGAACATGCAAACAGCCTAAATGTCCCACCACAGTAGAATGGATTAATTCTTGAAAATTTTAATCTTCTCTCTCTCTCCCTCCCTCCCTCCTCCCTAACCCCCATCATGGTGTTTCCTACTGCTCAAGTTGTGAGAATGCCTATTTGTTTTATGTCGAGATGCCATCCATACTGAACGCTATAGCCTTTGATTTTTTTTTTTTTTAATTAAGTACTTTCAATCTTCTTCACTTTCTACAGGCAAGGTAGTATCATCTGTATAGAATAGGCTTTTGATAAGTTTTTGTCTGAACTTATACCACTTTATTCTTTGTATAGTCTGTTGTTGTTGAGTACCATAGAGTCAGAAATGACCCATAGTTAACCCTCCAGTGGGTTTTCAGAGGCAGCTAATTACACAGGAAAAGATTACCTGTCCATCTCCCATGAAGTTGTTGGTGGCTTTGAACCTCCTGCCTTTGAGATTGCAGCATAGCTTCTTGCCACTAGTCTACCAGCGCTCCCTCA
>NW_006399929.1:6046735-6070042 GCF_000299155.1 Elephantulus edwardii | reverse complement strand
GTTGTTCTTGCATGCTGTCAAGTCTCCTGTCACCTAGAGTGACCCTGTATACACCGGCTCTGAAGCCTGTCCTGTCCTGACCCAGTCTTACTGATTCCCACATACCTACCTCCCTATCCCCAATGCCCCAGTTACAGTATTAATCCATCTCATCTGGGATCTTCCTCTCCTGAGGTTTCCCTCCCCTTCTGAGCATGATATCCTTCTCCAAGGATTGGTCCCTCTTGGCCACGTGCCCAAAATATGTGAGACGGAGCTTCAAAATCATAGTCTCCACCAAGAAACTTGATTTCATCCTCTCCAAGACAGACCTGTTTGTTTTCTTGGCAGTCCATGGTATGTTCAAGACTCTTCTCTAGCACCACAACTAAAAGGCATTTATTCTTCTTCTGTCATCCTTAGTCATTGTCAAGCTCTCTGATGCAGAACAAATAATTTTGAAGACCATAGCCTGGGTTAGGCATACCTTAGTCTCTAAGCTAACATCATTGTTTTTTATATCAAGCCTTAGAAAACTGTATGTACAGTAGAGCATGCATAGAGTACACTAAAAGATATGGCCAGGACTTACAAGTAGGAAAATATCTTCAACCCAACTTCATTTCGGGCCCTCAGGCCTGGGGTCTGAGTGAACAGCACCAGCATACCAGATCTAGAGGAGACATCTCCTTCATCAGGAGAATTATCCTGCGATCACAACTGGTACCCCAAGTGGAAGGGATCAAGTGGAATGAAACATAAGCCAATATTTTTCTGGAATTTTCTGCTTTCAGTTAGCATCTACCCGGCTTCAATAATAAAAATCTTACATTCCATGTCCTCTTCTGAATCCAGCTGGAATTTCAAGCAGTTACATGTTCTGGTTTTTGCATAATTTTCATCAAGATTTTATGTATAGACATTTTAGATAGGATTCTATACAAAGAACAAAAATTTACTCGGATATGATAGGAAAGATATTGTTTGATGACTTCCAAAATCTGTTGAATTACCCTTTGGGGCTGGAATGGGAGTAAGTATAGACATCTTCCACTTAACAGGTCAAATAGTTATCCGAATTTCTTGGCCTAAATTCACGAGCACACTCAGGACAGCGTTTGCTCACTGAATCACCTAAATTGTTGTTCTATTCCTTCCTGGGGTAGGTTCATGAATGATACAAATAGCAAAATAAAGCACAATAAGACACACATCACCAAGTACAAAATTGTCATATTAAGCAAAAGGATGCTTAGTCCAAGGACAATTCTGAAAATTCAATAATCTCTTCAGTTAGGAAAAGTGAAATGAAAAGGTCTTCTGGGCATCTAACATACAAAGCCATGTTTGTAATACCAATAATTCACTGAACATCTATTTATGTAAACATGGAATATGTAATTTTTAGTTACTAATTCCACCCCCCCCCCCAGTACTGCAAAATGAGACTGACATCATTGTTTTTCAGCACTCTGGAGAGGTCCATGACAGCAGATTTTCCCAATGCAATTTGTCTTTTGATTTCCTGACTGCTTGTGTTAAGAGTATCGATTGTAGAGCTAAGCAAGCTGTAATTGTTAACAAACTCAGTCTCTTCTCCATCTATTATGATGCTGCCAATTGGCCCAGTGGCGAGAATCTTTGTCTTTCTGATGTTGAGTTTCAATCCATATTGAAGATTACAGTCCTGGACCTTTTGCAGCAAGTGCTTCAGGTCTTCTTCAGTTTCAGGAAGTAAGGTTGTGTCATCTACATATCATAGGTTGTTAATGAGTCTTCCTCCAATCTTGATGCCACACTCTTCATCATAAAACCCAGACTCCTGAGTAATCTGTTCTGCATACAGATTGAAAAGTTATGGAGACAGGATGCATCCCTGATGCACTCCACTGCTGATTTTGGACCATGCAATCTTTCCTTGCTCTGTTCTGATGACTGCCTCCTGGTCCAAGTATAGGTTTCAAAAAAAATCAAGTGTTTTGGGATTCCCATTCTTCTCAGAGTCAGCCACAGTTTGTTGTGATCCACACAGTCAAATGCCTTTGCATAGTCAATGAAACACAGATAGACATTTTTCTGATAGGTTTTGCTTTCTGCCAAGATCCATCTGATATTAACAAAAATGTCCCTAGTGTCATGACTTCTTCTAAACCCAGCTTGTAATTTCCGGCAGTTCTCTGTCAATGTTCTGTTCAAGTCTTTTCTGTATAATCTTCAGCAGGATTGTTTATGATATTAGTAATACTATTTGAAAATTTCCACACTCTGTCGGGTCATCATTTTTGGAATGGTAATGAATATGGATCTCTTCCAGTCATTTGGCCAAGTAATTTTCCTCCAGATTTCTTGTAATAATGTGGTGAGCACATGCAGGGTAACATCTGTTTGCTGAAATACATCATTTGGTATTCTATCAATTCCTGGGGCTTTATTTTTTGCCAAGTCCTTCAGAGGAGCCTGCACGTCCTCTGTCATCACTGTTGCCTCTTGATCATATGTAGTTTCTTGAAACTCTTCTGTGCAGCCAACTCTTTTTGGTACAATGACTCTGTATACTCCTTCCATCTTCTTTTAATGCTTCCTTAATCGTCCAATATTCTGTCCATAGCATTCTTAAGCGTTGCAACTCGTGGCTTGAATTTATTCTTTAGTTCTTTCAGCTTAAGAAATGTTGAGTGAGTTCGGCCTTTTTGATTCTCTGACTCCAGCTTCTTGCACATTTCATTGTAATATTTTGCCTTGTCTTCCCAAACAGCTCTTTGAAATCTTCTATTCAGCTCCTTAACTTCTTGATTTCTTCCCTTTGCTTTGACGATTTCTTCCCTTTGCTTTGACTTCTCAGTACTTTACTGAAATATTCAGAGTCTCTTCTGACATCCATTTTGGTCTTTTCTTCTTCCTTCTTTGTAATGATTTTTTTTTTGCATTCTTCATGAATGATATTCTTGATGCTTTTCCACAGCTTATCTGGTCTTGATTCATTAGTGTTCAAAGCCTCAAACCTATTCCTGAGTTGGTTTTTAAATTCATGGAAGATAGACTCAAGGTCAAATTTTTATTCCTGTGGATATGATTTAACCTTCTTTAATTTTAATTTTAACTTGCATATGAGCGGTTAATGGTCTATTCCACAATCAGCACCTGGCCTAGTTTTCACTGCTAATATTGAACTTCTCCAGCGGTTCCTTCTATAGTTGTTATTAATCTGATTCCTGTGCATCCCATCTGGTGAAATCCATGTGTATAACCTGTGTTTCTTATAAAAGATATTTGATATGACTAAACAATTGCACAGAATTCTATCATTCTATCCCCAGACTCATTTCTGTCACCAAGTCCATATTTTCTGTCTACTTATTATCCTTCTTCTTGGTTCCCAACTTTTGCATTTCAGTCACCCATTATTATGAATGCATCTTGGTTACATGTTCCATCAATTTCTGACTGCAATAGTTGATAGAAATAGTCTATTTTTTCCCCTTTGGCTCTGGCTGTAGTCACAAGAATGTGAATGACAGTGGTATTAACAGTTCTTCCCTGTATGAGTATAGATATTATTATCCTGTCACTTACAATATTCTATTACAAGGTGGATCTAGAAATAACCTTTTTAACTATGAAAGCAGCCCTGTTTTTTCTCACCTTTTCATCTCAAGTATAATAGATCATATGATTTTGGGATTCAAAATGTCCCAGGTCAATCCGTTTCATTTTGCCAATACCCAATATGTCAATATTTATGCATTCTATTTCTTTCCTTTTTTTTTTTTTGCAATATCCTGTTTTCCTACATTCATGTTTTCAACATCCTACATACCACTTGTTAATTTCTTCTTACAACTGTTTTTCCTCCTTTGGATTTCTAAATTTGAGGGCTCAACTTAAGTTGCCATATCTGTTAGTCTGCCCTAAGTGTGCTCTGTTTTGCATTTGGCATGTTTACTGTCAGAGATTTGAAGATTAAGGTGCACCTGATACAGACCATGGTCTTTTCATTCACCTGCTAAACAATGAAAAGCTGGACAATGAATAAGGATGATAGAAGAATTATTGATGCCTTTGAATTGTGGTGATGGATAACAGTACCAAACATCCTGTAGACTGCTGAAAAAGCAAACAGATATGTATTGGGGGGAAAAGTGTAACAAGTATACTTGAGTGTATAGTTCCGTTGCATATTTCAGTAGATTTAGTGAGTTTGCAGTAGTTGATATGGGTGTGAAATCCTAAATTACTTTTCTAATGGACTCTGCATCAATTGACCTGCTCCTCGTTTAACTTCACCTTGTTGCAGCTAAATGTTGATTGTTAGAAAAGGACCTTTTTCGACATCATGAGAGCAGCATTCAAATAGAGATAGGTATATGAAACAAATTCTTTTATATGGTATTTTGCTTTAGTTCTTGGGGCACAAATCAGTTCGAGATATTTCTCCACTAGACTGAGGGGAGTTTGCCCTGGATTTCTAATACAGTTTGTTACTTCTGCTCGGGCTGACTGATATTTCCTATGTAAACGGTAAACAACTTGGTTGTTACACTTTTTAGTTTCCTAGTAGACTGCAGCTTTCCCTGTGATTGGTGTATACCCAGCAAGGGATTGGTCATCAAACTAGGGAACTAAAACGAGTTGCAACCTAGCTGTACCTACCACACACACAAAGCCTCTCTGGCCTACTCCTACTGAGATGGGATTGGTCAGTTCATGGACCTAGTGGGACATGCCATGCTTTGAAACTGATGCTGTTTGTATGCATATACAACACCCCAGAATGACTTTTCTGACAGAGGAAACAGAAAGAGAAGAGTCAGGAAAAAAATGTAGGCAGAAAGAATCAGGAAGAGGAGTAGAAGGAAGAAATTAGCAAGGATAGAGTAGGCTAGGAATCTTCTAGAACAGCTGTAACTATAGTCAAAGGTAGTAACACTGAAGACAAGAGACCCAGAAGACCCAGTTGTAGAGCTAATTGGAGGCAAAGAGCAGTGTCAAGAGAAGCCTATCCTCAAGGGCCCAGAGCATCTAAGAGCTCTGTCCTATACTAAAGAAGGAAGGCTCTGTAGCTGTCCTGTCTGATCCTGCATCCTGAGGTATACCTCCTTTTTAAGTTAGTTGACTTAAGGAAGAAATCAGAGAGAATGAGAAGAAGCTTAATGCAGCTTTATAAAAGGGGTGAATAGGGGTGCTCCCGGGTGAAGTTCCTCATTCTGGGGATACAGAATGGGGAAGTCACACTGTGAACTTATTGGGGAGGGTTTTTATAACAGGCTTTAGGGAGGGACATTCCACTCTGATTTAGTATCCACCTGCCCAGCTAGGCAGGCAAGGCTGTTTGCTCTTCTTATTAGTGATGGGTAAGGCAGTTAGCGTTGGAATTCTGCATTCTTTATTCTTCTCTTTGGCCTCCTTTGCCCAGACTTAACACTTCTTTTTTTCTTTTTAATTTTTATTATTTTGTGTGTGTGTACCATCAAATCAGATCTGACTGGTACAGGAGGAGCTTGCCCCTCCTTCTCCAGCAGAGTCTCTGGTGGATTTGAACTGCATCCCTGTGGGATTGCAGTGCAGCTTCTTGCTAGCAGGCCACCAGAGCTCCTTTAACGCTCCTTCCTTACTAAACCACTTTAACTGTAGGCGTGGTTTGTGAGGTCTGTGTAGCCCTTACAACAGGCTGCTCACCCCAGAAGAGAAGTTAGAGATTGCTGTGGAAGGGACAGCTGGAATATCTATTTCTCCCACCATTTTATAAAAGGAAAACAAACACATGTCTCAAAGTCAGAAAAGAAACACACTCTGTGTGTGTTTCGACGCTGCCTGTGTCCTTACCACCATCTCTTTCCTAATGTGCTAATATATCTTGTCTATTTGACCATCACTTAACAGGATTAGGCAAATACTTTAAAAGGAAACATTCTGAGTTAAAAATTACCCTTCTTTTCAGGTGTGCTTTGTGGTTTGTGCAGATGGATGTTACAATAGGCTATGTGATTAATGAACTGTTTTATTGGGATGCAAATAATGCATAATGTCATAAGATCCATATGTTGTAGATTACAGGGGCATAAAACTTACCTTGGCACAAAATGGAAAATTTAAAGCATCTCTCTTGAAGCATATATCATGTTGAACAAGAAGCATGTGGGTATTTCTGGTATTTATGAAACTGATGAATGCTGTGCCAGGTTTGTTTAGTTTATCACTAACTCTAGTCTTCTGTGCGCGTGTGTGTTTGTGTGTGTGTGCACACATGTGCACGTGTTCTTTATTCATCAGGCAATACCTTTTTGCTTCTGTTCCTACTCAGTCTCTTCAGAATATCTGAAAAGAGCCAAACATCTGGTACTGATAAACACACAGTAGTTCTGGACAGCACAGTTTAGGACTATCATGCTAGATTCTAGAAAGTATAGTTACAATAATAACAGATGTGGAAAGCTAGAGATATAATTATCTATTCAATGCCAGAAACAAGGAGTATGAGAACAGTAGATAAATATTCCATTTAGAAAATAAGAGTTCATTTAATAATTTTCTGTTTGTCTATTGCTACTATAATGAAATAGACCCTAAGTATGAGACTTTATGTACTGTGCCACCAGTATTCTTTTATGCATCTAATAAAACTCATACTACCATTGGGTTGAAACTAATAGTGACCTTATATTGGGTTTCCAATGTCCAGTAGACATATAAAATAATATATATTAAATAAAATGCCTGATTTATCCCAAGCACTTCTTTCTTTCCTGCCCAAGACAAGCTTCTGCACTCCAATAAATAGCACCTTCACTCATTCAATTTCTTAAGGCAAAATATAGAAGTCATTCATTTCTCTGTTCATTATGTCTTGTATAGTATAATCCAGTATAAACCCTATTAGTTTGGTTTGGACCTCGGTGCTCTCACTTTGTTTCCATGTTTTCTCCCACTAACTCTTATTGGAAAAATTCCAAGAGCCTCCAGATTCTTCCATCTGCTTCCACTCTTACATATAATCCACCCTGGAAAGCCTTTCAGCAGCTACGACTAGCCCTTTAAAATGACCATCCTCACATCATGTCCTTTTGCACTGCATGAAGGGAAAAGGAATCGAATCTCTTATCCTATATAATGTCCTCTACTTATTACTGTGTCTCTTTTTGCTTTTCAGACTCAGCTTTTCAATACCTGAGAGTATGGTATACTTACCCCCATTGTGTTTTATGTTTGCTGTCCCTTCTGTCAGGAATGGTCTTCCTATAAGCTTCACATGGGTCATGGCTTTTCATCTTTCCAATATAATTTTTTACATTTTTATTTATATTGGTTTGCATACTAAATTTGTAAACATTATTTCTCACTTTCCTTCCATCACATTGTGTTTCATACAATCCTTACCTTAAGTTTTGTTTTATAAAATTAATCACTATTGGATTATGCTCACCATTACCCCATTTTTTCAGATCCCTGCTTGATCTTTCCATTTCCTTTATCCTCTCCCTCAACCCATCAAATTATGTGACCCTATAATTTTGCTCCTTCCCACCCTCAGACCTCTGCTCCCACACTTTCTCCCCTTGAGCCTCCAGACCTATTTTACTATTTTATTAGTTGTCCTTCTATTTTCACAATAATGGTCATATGCAGTATTTGTCCTTATGAGACTGCATTAGTTCACTCAGCATAATGCTCTCCAGGCTCTCCCAAGTTATGTAGTAGTTTTCAAAACTGTTGCTTCCTGAGAACTGTGTAGTATTCCATTGTGTGAATGTACCGCAATTTCTCAATCCATTCAGTTATGGTTGGACATTTGGGCTGGTGCTGTGTTCTTGCGATGGTTAATAACACTGTTATAAACATTTGTGTACAAATCTCAATTTGTCTCTCAGTTATGATTTCGTTGGGTATATGCCTAGCAGTGGAATAGCTGTATCATATGGAACTTTTGTGTTCAGCTTTTTGAAGAAATGCCAAACTGCCTTCCAGAGTGTTTGTGCCATTTTTATAATCCCATCAACAGTGTACGAGAATTCCCAACTCTGCACATCCTCTCTAATATTTATGGCATACTGTCCTGTTAAACTTTTCCATTTCTACTGGAGTGAGATGGTATCTCATGATAGTTTTTATTTGTATCTCTTTTATTGCCAGTGACTTTTAGCATTTTTTTTTATGTGTCTGTAGGTTGTCCAAATATCATCCTCTGTGAAAAGTATTTCCATGTCTTTTGCCCGTTTTGTAAGTGGATTATCAGTCTTTTTCTTACGGAGGCCCAGTAGTATAAGACCCTTGTCTGAGCCAATATAACTTGTTAAACCTTTCTGTGATTGATTATTCCTCACAGTCATGACCATGTTCGTTCAGATTACCTTTTCTTTTTCTTATTTTTTTAACAGCTTTTCACTGCCTGCAACTGTTTTATTTATCTATTGATTGGTCTACTTACTGCATGTCTCATGTTTATTATTAGATGGTATCAAGTTGACAACAACTCAAACTGACTTAATGAACAACGACTCTGAGCCTTGTCCTATCCTGTACCATCCTTACCGTCTCTGATAGGTGCCAACCCAGTACTAAGTGTTATTAGTTGCCATCATGTTGATTCTTACTCATGGAAACTCCATGTGTTCAGAGTAGAACTTTGTCCTCTATATGATTTCAATGATTGATTGGGGCTTATTGTTTTGTTTTGGGTTTTTTTAAATCAGATTGCCAGGTCTTTTTTCTTAACTTTATTTAGAATTGAACCACCAACCCCGATTAGCAACTGATTGCATTTACTGTATCATCTGCGTCCCATCAAAACAGAGATATCCTTGGACTTCTTTGCTGCTGTAAACTCAAGATTTGTGCTAAAAATACAGTATAAATGCACCAAGTATATACAGAATTTTAGATTTGAAAAATAGGGATAATAATAATAATGATAATTTTCTTCCTCTTTAAAGATTCTGTGACCCTTAACAGAGGTAATCTTTGCAAACTTTATATGGTAATGTCAAGAATAATGTATGTATTAATTGTTAATCAGCACAATTTTTCACCATCTTACTTATAACACTAGTAAAGATGCTAATATTTATATACTTCTCATGAAGGAACTTTAATAGACACCCATAGAAAGTTACTTGACTTGGATGGATTAAAGCACATTGTCTTCATTTAAATTTTTTGAAAATACATTTCATTAATTTAGCTGGAAAATTAATCATTATTAAAATAATCTGCCTGGTAGGAAAGTAGAATTATGCATTCCTTAGGTTGTTAGGTGTTGTTAGGTGCCTTTGAATTGATTTAGACCCCTAGCAACACTATTTGCAACAGAAAAATTGCCCAGTTGTATACCAATCTTGCAATCACTTCTGTGGTTAAGGCCATTGTTGCAGCCCCAGTTTTGCTTACATTTTGCTGAAGGTCCATTTCTTAATCATTCTCTTCTGTAGCTATCGAGCATGATGCCTTTATCTAGGGACTTGCCCTTCCTAATAACATGTCCAAAACATGAGATCCTCACCATCATTGCCTCCCAGCAGCATCCTGGATGATACCTCCTACATGATCATTCTGATTACATCCAGAGCTTAGTTACCATAAAACTGATTCAACAACAAAGTTCTCCAGGAAACAATATAACACAGTTGATTTATAAAGGCTTTCCCATTATGTCTCCTGGTTATCCTTATTGTTAGGTGCTGTTCGACCAATCCCAGACAATAGCTCTCAACTCATAGCCACGTTACATAACAGTATACCTGCTTTATAAGGTTTTCCAGGTTGTAATGTTTTATAGAATCAGTTCCCCAGTGTTTTTCTCATTTGGAGCCCCTTGGTGAGTTTGAACTGCTAATCTCTTGGTTAACAGCTGATTGCTTAGTCATTAAACCCCTAGCGTCTCTTCTTGGTTTACATTGTTGTTGTTATGTGCCATCGAGTCGCTTGCGACTCATAGCTACCCGGTGTACAACAGCCTTAAACCCTGCTCTGTCCTGTGCCAATCACACTGTCTCTGACACTCCCATCCCAATTATCCCAGTCACTGAACCAATCCACCTCATAGAGGGCCTTCCCCTCCTGCGCTGTCCCTCCACTCTCCCAAGCATGATGTCCTTCTCCAAGGACCGGTCTCTCCTCACAACATGTCCAAAATACGTTAGACGGAGCCTCAGAATCCTTGCCTCCAAGGAGCCACCCGGTTTAATCCTTTCCAGGACAAATCTGTTTGTTTTCCCAGCAGTCCATGGTATTCTCAATACTCTCCTCCAGCACCACAGCTCAAAGGCATCAATTCACCTTCTATCCTCCTTGGTCATTGTCCAACTCTCTGATGCATAACAGGTGATTGCAAAGACCATTAAGAACATTGATTAACTCTGAGCTCTTAAATGACTCAACTCATTGTAGCGAACGAGGAATTTACTCATAGCTGACCCTCCTCTGGGTTTCCAAAGCTTTACATTGAAAGGGAAGGAGGTTACCTATTTTTCTCCCTTGGAACCACTAGCGTGTTTGAATCACCAGAGAGGCTTAGCCTCTGGGTTACCAGCACAGCTCCCTATAGACTAAGTCACTAGAGTCAAAAACTGAATTCTCTACCTGAGTTCTTTCTTTGTCGTTGGCTCAATGGAAGTATGGGCAGTCTAGACAGTTTACCACTCTGTGTCTTTAATAAAAGCCTTCAGGAAAAAACCCCACACACATTCTGGATATACTTCATTTGCAAAGCACAATGTATTTACAGTTTATTTTTAACCTTCCTAAAAAAGGCAATGGGGTCATTCCTGGTGCAAGTCTCTTTGACCAAGTTGTACATTTGGTGTTATTTCTTTGCTTACTGATGGACATTTTACTGTCTGCTCAGGCTTGTCCTGCATTCAGAAATGGGCAGACTCTGCCAGTGAGGGCTATTAGCTGCCTGCCAGAGGTCCCATTCACAGGTATTAAAGTTTGCATTGTAAATTTTTTGATAGCTGTTTCAAAGGAACCTTCCCCACCCCCCCCCCCCCCAGATTAACAGCTGCTCTGTAAACATCAACTGAGCTGTGTGGTTTTTTTTTTAAAAAAATCTTTATTTATAGACTTCAAAAACTATGTCTCAAAGAGCAGACCCCTCAAATTCAAAATAAACTGAGAGTAATAGAAGAAAAATAATGTTTTATATCAACTATTCTCTTTCAATCTAACATATTTTAGGTAATAAAATCTCAGTAATGTGGAACCACTTGATGTGGTTCTCATTATTTTTGTGGTGTGTTTACTTTGTGCCACTGCTAGATGGGCAGTAAAAATCCAGTGTTTAACGTGAATATAAGTTTTAGTTAATAATGTTCACCAAGCAAGAGGTGACTTGATATTGGCTTTTCCATTATTGCGGTAGGAAGCAAGGAGACAAGCACGCATCTTCAGGGATATTTCATGAGACTGTTTGTAGGGCAGCTTTGGTCATTGTGGAGACTGAATGTAAACAAAGCCCAGACCCAGCGCTGGATGCAGATATATTTGCAAAAGAACTGTTTACTTCTCTTAGGTGTGAAGGAACCTTAGAGTCTATAGATGTTTACAAGAATTTTCTCTTCTAAATTAAGAGAGGTGAAAAAGCCACAGCCAGAAGATAGGGTGTAAATCCTCAACATAAAATCTTCATGACTAGACAAGTCAGTAACATGATAAATGGAGAAAATATTGAGGCTGTCCATGATTCCATTTTCTTCAGTTCAAAAATCAATGCTCATGGAAGTAATGTCAAGCAATTCAAAGGCCTATTGGAATGGACAGATCTGCTGAAAAAAAAAGCTTTATAGTTTTACAAAGCAAAGATGTCACTTTAAGGGCTAAGCTGTACCTCACCCATGCCATGGCCTTTCATGTAGCCGATTTGGGTGTGAAAAAGGAATGATCAATAAAAAAGATTTGAAGAATTAATAGCTTTTATTTATGATGTTGGCAAAGAATGTTGGAAATACCATGAACTACCAGCAGAATTAACAAATCTTTTTTGGTGGGAGTTCATTGACAATTTCCCTTAGGAGATTGTAGAGACTTTGTGATTTATTTGTGTTTTTGTGACTTGTGTTTTATTTGGACAGGTTACCAGGAGAAACCAGGCCCTGGAGAAGGGACCAGTCTGTAGAGGAAGACCTTATGCTTGGAAGGGTGGAGGGACAGCACAGGAGAGGAAGACCTAGGATGAGATAGTGACTGGAGAAATGGGATTAGGTCTGTCGGTGACAACGGGATTGGCTCAGGATAGGGCAGGTTTCAGAGCAAATGTACTTGTTGGTGGCTATGAATTGCAGGCAACTCGATGGCACATAACAACAACATAGCCTGTAAAGGAATGAGTTAATATTTGATAAATCTGTCTACTAAAAATATATCTGTTATAGAAGCACTACATAACTGAGGAAGCAAGGAACCCTTCAGAATGAAAGCAGAGTCAGAAAACCTGTCTTGCCCTCTTGGGCTACCTGGGGTTCAGGGTTGTTGAACCCGGATGTAACAGTGGACCTCGTATGTCCTCTTTTTTTTGTTGTTGTTGTTGCTGTTTATCTTTTAACTGGATTTATGGAACAAGGTAACTTAAGGGTTTCCAATACATTGTTAGAATTTTTTTTTTAATTTCCATTCATTCATTGTTGTACTTTTCTCCCTGCCCACCCTTCCCCTCTCCCCAGATCACTCTTCTCTTTGAAAAGTAAAAGTAAAATTCTTTCATTGTTATATAATCCCTCCCCCAGGTCCACTCCACTATGCAGCCTTAATTCTGGGCTCCTGTCATGACAATAATACTTACTCACATATCCCTTTTGAACAGTTTTCTCCCTCAACTGTTTCAATACAGTATACATTATTTATCCCATCTTTCTCAGTCTCCCCTCAACTCAGATGTCAGTCCCATTTTAATACAGTGGCATTATGCAGTATTTGTCCTTTTGTGACTGAGATATTTCACTCGGCATAATGCACTCTTAACCAGCTATGGGATATGAAGTGGCTTTAGTCTTCCAGTAGCAGTCTGTGACTTCTCAGTTTAATCTTTTCTCCCTTGCCTATGTCTTTACTTCTCAAATTTAAGTCTTAGCAAAACAATGCAAGCAGTAGGTTAAAATACAGACCTTGTTTTGTTTCTTTTTTTAAATGAAAAGAATAAATATACATGGAAGTTATTTTTGAAAATATATTGGAAGTAGGAAAGATAGTCTACTCCCCTCTTTCTGTCCTGTCAAAGCAACAATTCATATTGGCTAGTTCCAATCAGAAATAGCCTTGCAAGGAATTCTGGGCCATGCAACAACGAGGACGACAAGTGAATATAGTTCTACTCTGACACACGTGGGGTGGAATGCAACGCGGACTGATATTTTGGGGTTTGAGGTTTTTAAAAAAAATTTTATATGAGGAGTTAAAATTCTTCTCGCATTGTATAGTTAGTGACTCATTAGCTTTACCTGTAGGACTCAGCGTGGCTCTTTCCACTATCAGGTTGTTATGTGTCATCAAGTCACCTGTGAGTCACAGCAAGCAACACTATGCACAATAGCTCTGAGCCCTGCGCTACCCCGAGCCAGTTTCACAGTATCTGACACACCTGCCCCTATTACTCCCAGTCCATCTCATCTAGGGTCGTCTTCTCCTGCGCCACCCCTAAACCCTCACAAGCGAATATGTATTACATATCTATCTGGGAGAATTGTGGCGTTAGGATTGGTGGAAGATCTATCAGCAATCTGCGTTATGCAGATGACACAACCCTGCTTGCTGAAACTGAGGAGGACCTGAAACACCTGCTGCAGAGGGTCAAGGACTGCAGCCTTAAGTATGGATTGAGGCTCAATGTCAAGAAGACAAAGATTCTCACCACTGGACCAATTGGTAGCATCAGGATGGATGGTGAAGAGATTGAGATTGTTAACAACTTTAGTCTGCTTGGTTGGTTCCACGATCAACACTCTTCGCACCAGTAGCCAGGAAATTAAAAGGCGCATTGCCATGGGAAAGTCTGCTGTTAGGGTCCTCTCTAAAGTACTGAAGAGGAATGATGTCACTCTGGAGACTAAGGTGCATCTGGTACAGGCCATAGTTTTTGCAATCACTTGTTATGCATCAGAGAGTTGGATAATGACTAAGGAGGATAGAAGGAGAAGTGATGCCTTTGAGCTGTGGTGTTGGAGAAGAGTATTGAATGTACCATGGACTGCCAAGAAAACAGATTCATCCTGGAGAGGGTTAAGCCAGGCTACTCCTTGGAGGCAAGGATTCTGAGGCTTCTTCTGACATACTTTGGACATGTTTTAAGGAGGGGACAGGTCCTTGGAGAGGGACATCATGCTTGAGAGGGTGGAGGGATGGTGCAGGAGGGGAAGACCCTCTATGAGATGGATTGATTCAGTGACTGGGGTAATCGGGATGGATGTGTCAGAGACAGTGCAGTTGGCACAGGATAGAGCATGGTTTAGGGCTATTTTACTTAGGTTCGCTGAGTCCCAAGCGACTAGACCTCGCATAACAACAACAACAACAACAACAACAACATATATCTGGGAATCAGGAAGCCTGGTTGTCCCACCCTGCCCTGTGATGTGTAAATCTTCGCAGTCATTTGATGCCAAGTGTTTGCAGCAGCCATAGACTACTTTGCTAGTGCAAAGAAATGACCTTGGATGCTCTTTCTCTGACCTCCAGAGCATCGGTGCTGCCCTAGGTGCATGGTTCTGAATTGCCTCCAGGGTTCTCTTAATCTTTTCTCTTCCATTTAGTATTAACTTTTTGGATGAAAGTAAATTTCTTAAATTCTAAATAATTGCTTAGTGAAGGAGTTATGCTGTTTTTCTGGAAGGTGTAGATTCCAGGAAAGCAGTGTTTACCTCAGTCTCAGTGATACAAACGGTTAATGGACTAGGCTGCTGTCTGTGTGGAGGTTCAAATCCACCCATAGGTCTCTCAGATGAGAGGCTTTATTTTATTTTTTTTTAATTCCTGTGGCACTCAATTACATTCTGATATACATGGGGTCACTATGATTTGGAGTCAACTTGACAATAACTTAGTAGGGTAGAGACTTTAGTCTCTGGAGGCTGAGCTTAGATTCTTTTGTCTCCTCAGGGATTTTTTTTCCCCTTTCTCCAAAGGAGGTATTTTTGACAGCTGGCCTGGGCTGCCTTTGGGATCTGGGCCATAAGGAGAGCAGTGGGAGGTGTGTGAAGCCTTACACAGTCCTGACCACATAAGCCCTGTAGACTATAGCTTTCTCTCTGGGACTCTCCTCCACCCACCCATAATCCACTCCTCTCAGGTTCCTTGTTAAAGTAAAAATCATCAACATCTTTTTAATGTGGCTTTTTGTGTTTCATTTCCTTTGTTGGTTAGAAAATGTTTCCACTGAAATATTTTATAAGATTTCTATATAGCGCATACATTTTGAACATTTTGTTCCTATTAACATAAAATATTATTCTCATTTCCTCCTGCATTGGGAGGAAAGAGGGGGGTGAGAACATTATAAAAATTAAAAAAAATTCTTTGTTATGAAAGAGGTATGAATGATTTATGAGCATAATAAAGGCAAGCCTCTTTGGTCAACATTATGAATTTAAAAAGAAGACTTCAGATTTTTGAAATAACTTAGATGACAGTAAACACTAAAATAACAAAGGAGGCCAGGTTATAATGGGACATTCTTTTCCCTGTGTTTTTACTTCTGGGTAGAAAAGACATACTTTCCACCCTTGGGAAATGAAGTTGTGTTGGCCCAGGTCAGGGCAAAGTCAAGTCCACATCAAATATCTTGCTTGGAAGCATGCCTATTGGCCATGTGAGATTCTAAGAGAGATGTCTTTTAGAATGCTCTCTGCCATTTTCATTTGTTCTTAAAGATCATATGGAGTTGAATGTTACTGAGGAGAGAAGGAAAGATGGCTTTCTTCCTTACCTGCCATGGCTGCCTCACCTCACCTGCTGTTTCTCCCATGGTGCCCCTGGTTCCTCCCACACACCCACATATTCTGAAGGTCTGTGACATGACCCTACTTCACTGCTGCTTTGTGTTCACGCATGGTTATGCCTCTCTTATTCTACTGAGACTTGCATATTGAATTTTATGCTCCAAGAGATGAAAAGTCTGTGCATGGTTTTTGGTTCTAGTGCCACTGAGCCTATGCAGGGCTATATTTTTATAAGGTGTTATTGTTGTCAGTCGTCATCAAGTCAGCTCCAGCATATAGTGAACTTACATGCAACAGAACAAAACATGACCAAGTTCTTCATGGTCATCGTTATGTTTGAGAGTATTTCTGTCCCTATTGTGTGGTGCCTTCCAACCTGGGTGCGTCATCTTCCAGCACTCTGAGATCTCCTTGGCTAATATTAGGAAATAGTGCCAGGCTTTAAAAAAATTTTTTTTAGTTTGTCCTTTAGAATGCTTTAAGTATTAGATTATTATTTTTGAAGTTTGAATGAAGGTCAGGTTCAACAGAGACATTGCCAGGTGAGGCTGAAAAACTGTAACAGGCCTTTTGAGTGAATTTTCTAGTTGAATTAATCTTGTTCTGAGGTCAGATATCCAGCATTGTAGGCTTAGAAACTTGATTCTGTTGGCAGATTGCGACTGTGCTGGGATAGTGGCTTTATGCCAATCATTTGAGAATGAGGTAGACCTCAGTGTGCCACTTTCTTAATCTTCAACAAATATAGCATTAAAAAAAATCCTTGAATTGCAGGAAGAAGGACTTTGGTTGACAAGATCTAGAAAATCTGCTATATGGCCTTTAGTATTACTTATTGTCCTGTTAGGCAGAAGGTCAGGAGTTCAAATCCACCATCTGTTAATAGGGAAAATTATGAGCAATTTTCTCCCATGAGGATTTACAGAAATTCAATGAATGGTTGCTATGGGTTGGAGTTGATCCAACAGTCATGGTTTAGAGTGGTAACTGTCAGAAGTTCAAGTTTCAATAGGTGCTTAATACTTATCTGCTTTCTGGAAGACACTTCTTAGACCTTGTGATACAACAAACATATCACAAACATGGTTGTTATGATACAACAAACATGACTCCCGTTTAGAGAGTTTGTATTCTAGTGACTATTTGAATTCAAACATCAAATATAACTCTGAGCATAGGAACATCTAATTGTACAGTTTTGGTTTTTTTTCACAATTTTACAAACTCACATGAAGAATGGAATGACACTGTATATCCTTTTGGAGAAATAACAAAGAAAGGAAAACATAACGAGGACTTTTTCTTACATGTGTTTGAATTTAAGCTATATTATGGTTTGAATTATGTCCTCCTTAAATATGTATCCACCATTGTTGATGTTAGATGGATCTTGACTAAAAGCAGAGAATACGAGAATGGTTCTTATAAACTATGCAAAGGCATTTGACTGTGTGGATCATAACAAATTATGGATAATATTGAGAAGGATGTGCTCACAAAGTTGTGCCAAAAAAACTGGAGGTCAGCCACCTGGCCAACTGGATTCTGCTGAAGATTATCAAAAAACTACTGTAACAGCACATCAACAGAGAACTGCCAGAAGTGCAGGCTGGGTTTAGAAGAGGCCATGGTACTAGGAATATTATAGCTAATGTTAGATGGATCTTGGCTGAAAGCAGAGAGTACCAGAGGAATGTCTATCTATGTTTCATTGACTATGCAAAGTTGTTTGACTTGTGTGGACCACAACAAACTGTGGCTTACTCTGGGAAGAATAGGCATCCCAGAACAGTTTATTGTGCTCATGCAAAACCTGTATTTCGACCAGGAGGCAGTCATCAGAACAGAGCAGGGGAACACTGCATGCTTCAAAATTGGGAAGCGTGTACACCAGAGATGTATCCTATCTCCATGCCTTTTCATTCTATATGGAAAACAGATTGTCTGGGAGGCTGGGCTGTATGGGGAGAAATGAGGCATCAGTATTGGAGGAAGATACATCAACAACCTGCATTATGCAGATGACACAATCCTGCTTGCTGAAACTGAGAAGGGCCTGAAGCACTTGCTGCAGAAGGTCAAGGACTTCAGCCTTCAATATAGATTGAGGCTCAACATCAAGTAAACAAAGATTCTCACCACTAGGCCATTTGGCAGCATCAGGATGGATGGTGAAGAGAGTGAGATTGTTAATAACTTCAGTTTGCCTGGCTCCACAGCCAACACTTTTGGCACCAGCAGCCAGGAAGTTAGAAGATGCATTGCAATGGGAAAGCCTGCTTTTAGGGACCTCTCCAAAGCCCTGAAGAGCAATGATGTCCCTCTGGAGACTAGTGTGTGCCTGATATAGGCCATGGTCTTTACAATCACTTGCTATGTGTCAGAGAGCTGGACAATGAGTAGGGAGGATGGAAGGAGAATTGATGCCTTTGGGCTGTGGTGTTGAAGAAGAGTATTGAATATACCATGGTATATTCCATTGACTGCCAAGAAAACAAATAGTTTCATCCTAGACAGGGTGCTCCTTGGAGGGAAGGATTCTGAAGCCTTACTTGACATACTCATCATCATTCTTGGGATGGTGGAGGGACAGCACAGAAGAGAAAGACCCCCTATGAGGTGGATTGATTCAGTGACTGGGGTAATTGGGATGGGTGTGTCAGAGGCAGTGCAAACGGCACAGGATAGAGCAGGGTTTAGAGCTGTTTTACATAGGGTCGCTATGGGTCACAGGTGACTCAACAACAGATAACAGCTTGAACTTGCATGTGGTCATTGGTGGTCTGTTCTACAATCAGCACCTGGTATAGTTTTTCACAGCTGATATTTAGCTTCTCCATTGATTCTTTCCACAGATGTACTCAATTTGATTCCTATGGTGGTATTCAGTGGACTTCATTGTATGCATATGGATATTATTTTGTCACCACATTGTATTTCAAGACAGATCTAGTAATGACTTTTTTAATTATGAAAGCAACTCCATTTTTCCTCACCTTTTCGTCTCCAGCATAGTAGATAATATTTTCCTCTGACTCAAAATGTCCCATGCCAAGCCATTTCACTTTGCCAATACCTAGTATGTCAATATTTATGCATTCCATTTCTTTCTTAACAATGTTTAATTTTTCTAAATTCATGCTTTTCACATTGCACATTCCAATCACTAATATCTGCTTACAACTATTCTTTCTTCTTTGTGTTTCCATATTTTGAGATCTTAGCCTCAGTTGTCATGTCTGCTAGTCTAAGTGTGCTCTGTTATACATAGGGTTTTTGAAGTCCTATTATTTTGGAAGTGGATGGCCAATCCTTCTTCCTCATCTGTCTTACTTTTTTTTTTTTAAGAATAGTATCCAACAGACAAGTATTTTACAGAAAGGAGCAGATGAAAGACATTTACTCAATTAGAGAAATGACCAATAGATTCCGTATTGCTACCCACCCTTTGCACGTGTGTCTTGACCTACCCCTTTCCCTATTCTGTGATACTTGTACCTCATATTTACAGTTAGAGACTCTTGAACTCAAGAGATACTGGCTACAGCACAAGAAACTGGCAACAGCATGAGGTGTTCAGGATCACAGAAGCTCCAAAAGCTTGAGACTTAAGCCGTCATATCAAGGGCTGGATAAAGGGAGAGATGTGTAATGGTGTAGATGGAAGAGAAAAGGGATGCTGGTGGAGTAGGGAAAGGGGTGGATCAAGACACAGGAGGAATTCTGAGAACTCAAAACTAAGAGACAAACTTTCCAAGAACCAAAAGAAGAGAACATTTCCTTATGGCCAGGGCCCTGAATTGGGACTTCTCATCTCCTAGTCCTCTACTTTATCAAGCATGATGCAGCCTTACAAGTTTTTGTTTCTCCTGATAATATTTCAAAAGTATGTAACTTGAAATCTATTATAATTAGAGGTTCAATTGGAAAGAGGAAGTCTTTCATTGAGATGTATTGATACAGTGGCTCAAACAATGGACTCAAACATAACTACTAGTGTGAGACTGAAATGTTAGATGTCTCTGAGTCAACTACAACTTGTAACAACCCTATTTATAACAGATGGAAACTTTGTCTTATCCTGAGCCATCCTTCTAATGTTGGACACACTGTTAGAGGCACTGTGTCAATACATCCTATTAGCTGTCTTCTTCTCTGTTGCTGACCCCATATCTTTTCCTAAAAATCAGACTACAGCCTTCAATATGGATTGCATCTTAACATCAAGAAGACAAAATTCCTCACTACTAGACCAGTAAGCAATATAAGGATAGATAGAGAAAAAGTTGAAGTTGTCAACAATCTTATCTAGTTTGGATCCACAAGCAGCATCCTTGGTACTAGCAGTCAGAAAATCGGGAGATGTATTGCATTGGGCAAGTGAGCTCTCAGGGATCTCTCCAAATTACTGATGATCAATGATGTCAGTTTTAAGACTAAGGTGCACTTGATTCAGGTCATGATCTTTTCAATTACTTGCTATGCATTTGAGATCTAGACAGTGAATCAGGATGACAGAAGAAGAATTGATGCCTTTGAGCTGTGATGTTGAAGAAGATTATCAAATATCCCAGGGACTGCCAAAGGTACAAACAGATATGTCTTAGAGAAAGTGTAGCCAGATTACTCCTTAGAGGCAAATATGTCAAAGCTTTGTCTCACAAACTTTGGGCAAATGGCTGGGGAAAGCTATTCCTTGGAGAGGGACATCATGATTGGAAAGGTGGAGAATTAGTGAAAGAGAAGAGGGCCCTTGATGAGATGGATTGACAGAGTGACTACAGCCATGGATACAAATGTGTCAGAGATGATGAGGATGGTACAGAACAGGACAGGGTTCAGACTCTTGTTCAAAGGGTCACTGTGAGTTTTACTTGACAGCACCTAACAACAACAACAGCAATATATCTTTCTCAGTATTATGTATATTCCAAGGACTGATTCCTCCTGACATGTCCCACATGTGTCAGAAGTGTCATCATCCTTACCTCTAAAGAACACCTCGATTGCACCTCCTCCAAGACAGATTTGACTGAGGAATGTTTCTTTCTGTTATGCATGGGGTCACTATGAGTCAGAGCCAACTCAACATCACCTGTAAACTGACTCCTCATGCAAGCAGAATCTTCCTGAAGGTTATTAAAAAGCAGCTAGAATAGTACACCAACAAAGAACTGATAGAAACTCAGGCTGGATTGAGCAGAAGCCATGGCACCAGAGTTATCGTTGTTGATGTCAGATGGATAGTAACAGAAAACAGAGTAAGTTAGAAGGATTTAAAACCCTTTTTTCTTAACTAGGAAAAGGGATTTGACTATATGGATCCTAATAAATTATGTGAATATTGAGAAGAATGAGAATGCTCAAACACTTCATTTTGGTCGTGAGAAACTTATACCTAGACCAAGAGGCTAAGAGGCTGTTGGTTTGGGTTGTTTTTTTTGTTTTTTGTTTGTTTTGTTTTGTTTTTTTTAAAGCAAAGCAACACTGCATATTTTAAAATCAAGAAAGATGTGCATCAGAACCGTATCCTATCTCTATATATATTGAGTTTATGTGCCAGAAAAAGTGTTAGAGAACTTTGACATTATGAAAAAGAATGTGGCATTGTGATTGGAGGAAGCCTCACCAATAACCTTGTGAGGAGTACTTGAAAAGTTTACTGCAGAAGATCAAGGTCTATATAACTGTCAGTGTGGATTATATCTCAACATCAAGAAAACAAAAATCCTCACCGTTGGATTAATAGAAAACATCATGACAGAGGTAGAAAAAATCGAAATTGTCAACAATTTCATCTTACTTCAATCCACAATCAACATCCTTCATACTAGCAGTCTAGATATTAAACTATGAGTTGCATAGGGAAAATCTGCTGTCGGGGACCATGCCAGAGTATTAGATTAGTATTTGTTTAAAGAGTAAGATGCACCTGATCCAATCCATGGTCTTTTTGATTGCTTGCTACTTGAAATGCATCTGAATGCATCTGAAAACTGGGCAATGAGTAAGGATGACACATGAACAATTGATGTCTTTGAATTGTAGTGTTGGAGAAGTGTACTGAATATCCTACAGACTGCTAAGAGAACAAACAGGTTTGTCTTTGACAATGTGCAACCCGGTTGCTCTTTGGAGGAAAGATGGTGAGATGCCATCTCATATACTTTGGGCTGTTTCAAGGAGGAGCCTGTCCTTGGAGAAGGTGATCATGCTTGGAAAAGTCTCAACATTGGAGACGAAGTTCCATAACAAGATGAATTGCCAACATGACGGTAACAATTGGCTTGAGTGTGTTAAGAGATGGTGATTACAACACAGGAGAGGGCAAGGTTCAGATCTGCTGCTGATGGGCTCACTAAGAGTTTCAGTGGAGATGACGGCACATGACAACAATGACAAACTGTGAGAAAATAGGTATCTCTTTTTTAGATCCACCTACCCATTATATTTTTGTTATGGCAGCACAAGGAAGCAGAAACCATCAGAAATCCTAAGAGTCGGGTAAAGACACATTTAATTATTTGTTAAGCTTTCTTGTCTTGTGTAATTTTGCTAGCTAAAGAAGTGGTTGTGTTAGTCTACTGAAGGTAAAGTTAAAAGACTAAGTGGCTGAGAACAAGACCACAGACGGCCAGAGAAGGGAGAAAAGTCAAATCCATCTGCATGATCAAGGGCTGGCCAGATGGTACTCAGAGGATATGAAATTTTGAGATCCATTGTAAGGCAAGAGAAGTGAAGATGAGATGAAAGGTATTTGAAAATGTTTGAGGTGGATTATGAATTGAATTTCCTTTCATGCTTTTTGAACGAACCCAATTTTAAATGGCTTTTGATTGCTAGTCTGCAAAGATTAAACCATAAAGGACCTTAGTATTTATTAAAGTTCATGATTTTTTTGTGTTATGCTTTTAGCCTGAATATTCTTGAGTGCTTCAGTCTTCTGGTCTCATTTTTTTTTAATATCCAGTTGAAATAACATGCACCCTCTTTCCATAGAGCTGCAGGAATTCAAGAGCTCATGCCAATATTTATAAAGTTCCACAGGGACTTCAGTTCTCAGGTAACTGCCTGTCACCATTCATTCTAGTCTCTTCTTAGCTCAAGTCTTTGTTTCATAAATTTAATTTTTAATAAAGTAAAACATGTGCAAGTTTAATATTCAAATATTAGATGACTTTGAATAAAAAAAAATCTGTTAATACCCTTTAGCGTGCAATCTAATTCTCCCATCTAAAAATCTCATTCAACTCTTAGCGGTTCCATTCTTGTACTAATTTCCAGATTTTTATATAAAACAATAATTTTATATTTTTATGATCTATCAATTTTAGAAACTGGAAACTAATATTCTACTATGAAAAAAGATTTTGCTTTCTCACTCTCTTTTCACTACTACCTTGAATTAAAA
>NW_006399929.1:6036770-6043604 GCF_000299155.1 Elephantulus edwardii | reverse complement strand
AACTGGCTTCTTGATAAGGGTCTTCCCACCCCTATAAGGCAGCTTCTTCCTTGACAACATTCTTGGGCTGTAACACATCTGCAAATTTTCCAACGCCACCAAAGGAGCAAGTCATACTTCAATATCATCTAAATCTCAGCTCAAGGTGAAGTCTTTTCTATCTTTCTCTCTCCTCCTTTCTTCTCTTTTTCTTTTGTTGAACATTTTGCCTCAGTCCTAGAGGGAGTGGATGCTCCCTATTCTCTGTCATTCCTGTATTCTTCACAGTAGAATCTGACAAACATCTTCTAGAAGGATAAGAGAGTAAATTCAGCTTTGTGGGTCACATGATCTCTGATACCACTATACAACTCTTGTGTTTTTATGTAAAACATCACATTAGCAAATGAATATGCCCGATAGGTCTGCATATCCACCCCTGATTGGATGCTCTTTTTATTACTCCTCTGTAACTAATCATTCTTTCTGTTACAATTATAGATATAGTTTGTCACCTGACTGAACACTTATTGACATACCATATTAAAATTTTAGGCAGAGACTGGGCTTGAATGAGTTGGTCTAGCTGAGAGACCTTGTTCCGGCTCTAAAGAGAGAGAGAGACAGAGAGGGAGAGAGAGGGAGAGGGAGGGAGAGAGAGAGAGAGAGAAGAGGATAGGAGAGAAAGGGATGGAGGGATGGATGGGAGGGGAAATGAAGGGAAAGAAAGAATATGAGAGAGAGGAAGAAACACATGAACGTGCACACACAAACAGGAAGTGAAACTAACAAGCAATCCAATATTTTAGGTGGAACTTTCATGTCTGTACACAGAAGAGTCATGAGAATAGGAGTAGAAAAAACTATTGTCTTCTTGCCAATTATATAAAGTCCAAGCTTCACAGAACTTTACCTCTACTTATTTGCTCTATAAACTATACGTGCTAATTTTAGTATTGTTCCTTTCAACGTCTTTCTGGCAAAATCACCATTGATGAAGATGCACTGTGCTTTCCCTGAGGATCAGTGTGTGCTCTTGGCTCAGATCCAGTGTTGCTGGGAAGGGCCTGTGTTAAATGTTCTCTGGAGCTTTCCCCCCCATTCCCCAAGCCTTTCCTAAGCAGCATACATTGCCATTGATTAGTTTTCGACTTCCTAAAATTGCTGTCAAGTTCCAGACTCATCTCCCTGAGATTATCCTCATCATCTTTATTGGAGGCCTGGGTGTCTGCAAATTCTTCGGTGACACATTTACAGGCTGTCTTTGGCTTTATGTTCACAGATGGCTAATCGCAATCACACTGTGCATTTTACTGGTTTAATTTTCAGAGGGCAATCTCTCTTTTAAGGTTTGCTTTCTCTACATAGTGCAAATACCAAGAGAAAAAAAAATGATACCTGATCAAAAAACAGGACAGAAGGCGTTTACCCCAGAGCTGCCCCAAAGACACGCCTCTGAGCATCTTCCAAATCAGAGCTTGCCTTGATGTGTCTCGGCCCGGTTCCTGGTGGCTTTTAATTCATGTGTGAGGGAGGGAGGAGAGTGAGAGAAAGCAAACATGTTCGTGGGCAATCCTGATGTAGAAGCAATAGCAGCTGGCAAAACCTCTGCCCTAACTGTCCATCAATTTTTCTCTTCATTATAGTACAAGCAGGGAAGGTTGTAAGATCAACTGTCTGAAATGATGAATTAAGACAGAATTATAAACTGTGTGGTTATTGCTAGTGTCAGGGCTTAAGTGTCTGAAAAGAAAAGGGGAAAAGGGAAACATTTCTTTTCTTGTTCAGTTAGGGCTTGAGATTGAGAGGTAGAAAGGACCCGGAGCACCAGTTGAGTGATTCTCGTTGCTCCTCTCCCCGTTTTAAACCAGCAAAATGCTTTTTACACAGGCTGATTATAGAGACAACAAAGGGCCCCAGGAAAATGTATACGAAAGGAGATGAACTGTCTGAGAATAACACCATAAACTAAGTGTGGATCTGTTTGCAAGATGTAAAGCGAACTTAGAAATAAAATGAAGTGTGTCTGGCACATAATGATGACTTGGCAATGACACAAACAAAGAATGGACTTGATATAAAGGAGATGGAGAGAGCAGTGCTCATGGAGTCTGGTCTGCAGGAGAAGCTTCTAGAGACGCAGGACCTCCGTCCAGTGGATACAGGAGCATTAGCCATTAGCATCTTCATTCTCATCATTCCGTTGATTCTGTGCTCATCAAGGAAACATCTGTCTGTGATTACCTTCCCTGGGGAGATTTGTCTTTGGAGAGTGTCATGGGCTGGCTTTAGCGAAGCAAAACCAATGAAATTTTATCTATCTATAAACGGAGATCTAGAAAAAGAGATGTATCTCAATGAAAGTTCTCACATAGTTAGAGCGGATGATAAATCCTAGGTCCAAGAATCAGACCTCAGAAGGGAGGCTTCTTCTGACCCTCGTAGCTGTGGAGTTGGACAAAGGCAAGCTTTGCAGGTAAGCCAGGCTGCTGTGTAAAGTAAGAAGAACTGTAAGTAATAAGCCAGATACAAGATTCAGATCAAAGGAGAGCAAGAGAGCTTTGCCAGACATCCATGTTGTGGGCTGCCCTCCCAACGAAATTCCTTTTCAACTAATTGGCTGCTCACAGCAGACCTCATAATGAGGGAGATTGCATTATGTAAGGCCACATCAAGGAGATGATTATATCAGACCTCTTCAGGGGAATAACTACATCATAACTGTCAAAACAGAGAATCGTAGCCAAGTACATCGGTGTGCAACCTTAACCACTGTAGAGAGAGAATGGACAAGTAAATTGATCATCAGACATGCCTATTTTATCTACTTGACAGCTATTTTTTTTCATTGGAGATGAAAACATTATCTACAATGGTAGCTGTGAATTTGATTGATTGGTATCTGAAATGTGGTATGCTAACAATCTGATAGGCGGCTCTGGTGGCCCAGTGGTTAAGGAGTCAACCCAAAGACAGGTAGTTTGAATCTACCAGTCTTCCCAGGGAGAAAAATGGGTAGTCTCTTCCTGTGTGATTTATGGAAATAAAAACCCACTGAAGGGTTAGCTATGAGTCAATCTAGTATTGACAATAATGATGTCTGCCATATTAGATTAAGAGTGAGGTTACAGCAAGTAGAGCCCAGAGAAGAAAGGCCTTACTGTTTACTAAGGATAGAAGGGAGGGCACTCAGGGTGGAGAATAATAATGGCTGGGGGAACAGAAGGAGGCGAGCCTTGGGTCGGAGGGTTTTGGAAGCCATGGTAGAGAGCTGGATTTCATAGTAAAGGCTGTAGGAATCTTGGATAGATTTTGAGGCAACGGGATCACAAGCTGGAGAGAATAGAGGGTGGATGATCATTGTATAGGAGTGGAAGATTGAAGATTTCAACCTCCAATATAGATTACATCTCAACATGAAGAAAACAAAGATCCTTCCCACTTGACCAATTGACAACATCATGACAAGTGGAGAAAAGATTGACAATGTCAATGATTTCATCTTACTTGACTTGGCTTCACAATCAACACCTTTGTACCTGCAATCAGGAAATCAAAAGTCATGCTACATTGGGAAAATCTGATGTCAGGGACCTCTCCAAAGTGCTTAAGGAGCAACCATATAATTTTAAAGACTAAAGTGCACCTGATTCAAGCTATGGTCTTTTCAGTTACTTGCTATGCATCTGAAGGTTGGACAAGTAATACGAAGGATAGAAGAAGAATCACTGTCTTTGAGTTATGGTGATGGAGAAGAATTCTGGATATCCCAAGGACTTCCAACATAGCAAACAAATATGGCTTGGAGGAAATATGTCTTAGAGTGCTCCTTGGAGGCAAAGATGGTGAAACCTCATCTCATGTAATATGGGCAACATGTTAGGAAATGCCAGTCCTGGGGGAGAAAACATCATGGTACGAAAGGTAGAGGTTCAGCATACGATAGGAAGACCCTCAATGAGATGGATTGATGCAGTGCCTGTAAAAATTGTTGTTAAATGCCCTCAAGTCAGTAAAGACTTAACAGTTGACCCTTTACTGGATTTTCAGAGGC
The DNA here is from genome assembly GCF_000299155.1 of Elephantulus edwardii. NCBI lineage: Eukaryota > Metazoa > Chordata > Mammalia > Macroscelidea > Macroscelididae > Elephantulus > Elephantulus edwardii. The sequence continues at coordinate 6,039,571 of NW_006399929.1, read as the reverse complement.
TATCAATCACATAGAAGATGACGGCACAGGATAGGGTTCAGATCAGTTGTTTGTAGGATTGTTGTAAGTCATCGATGACTTACTCTAATAACAACAGCAGGAGTGGAAGCAGGGAAACTGTTCAGAGATTAATGGAGTAGGCCAGAAGAAAAAGGATAATGGTTCAGACTAGTGCAGAAACAGCAAAAATGGAGACTCAAGGATCTGTGCTATAGTTTGAGTTATATCCTCCCAAAATTTGTATTGAAGTCCTAATTCTTCTACCGTTAAATATGGCCATGTTTTGGGGGGGGGGGGGGGGGGGGGTGGCACGCGATCCAGGTCGGGGGGGGGGATGTTTTCTTTTACTATGCTACTAAATTATCAGAGAACTTCCAGATGTGCAGGCTGGGTTTAGAAAAGGTTGTGGTACTTAGGGATATTATAACTGATGTTAGATGGATCTTGGCTGAAAGCAGAGAGTAACACAGAAATGTCTATCTGTATTTCATTGACTAGGCAAAGGCATTTGACTGTGTGGATCACAATAAACTGTGGCTGACCCTAAAAGGAATGGGAATCCCAGAACACTTGATTGTGCTTATGTGAAACCCATCCTTTGACCAAGAGAAAGCCATCAGAACAGAGCAAGGAAACACTGCATGATTTAAAATTGGGAAAGGTGAATGCCAGGGATGTGTCCTATCCCCATACCTTTTCAATCTATATGTGGAACGGATCATCTAGGAGTCTCAGCTCAATGAGGAGGAGCATGGCATCAGTGTTGGAGAAAGACTCATCAATGGCCTGAGTTATGCAGATGGCACAACCTTGCTTGCTAAAACTGGGGTGCCTGCAGCACTTGCTGCAAAAGGACTGCAACCTTCAATATAGTTTGAAGCTCAACATCAAGAAAACAAAGATTCTCACCATAGGTCTGATTGACAGCATCATGATAGATGGTGAAGAGATTGAGATTGTTAACAACTTTAGTTTTCTTGTCTCCACAGTCAACACTCTTGGAACCAGCAGGCAGGAAATTAAAAGACAAATTGCATTGGAAAATCCTGCTGTCAGGAATAACTCCAGAGTACTGAAGAGCAACGATGTCAGTCTGGAGATTAAGGTGTGCCTGATCCAGACCATGGTCTTCACAATTACGTCCTATGCATCAGAAAGCTGGACAATGACTAGGGGTGATAGAAGGAGAATTGATGCCTTTGAGCTGTGGTGCTGGAGGAGAGTATTGAATATACCATGGACTGCTAAGAGAACAAACATTTTGTTCTGGAGAGGGTGAAACCAGGCTGCTCCTGGGAGGCAAGGATTCTGAAGCTTCATCAGACATACTTTGGACATGTTGCAAGAAGGATCCATCCTTGGAGAGGGATAGTATACTTGGGAGGGTGGAGGGACAGCCCAAGAGAGGAAGACCCTCGATGAGATGGATTGATTCACTGACTGGGGTAATGGGGGTGGGTGTGTCAGATAGGGTAGCTATGAATTGCAGGCGACTTCATGGTACTTAAAATAACATGTTTCAAAGGTCATACCAGAGTAGGATGGGTTCTAATCTTAATCAATTCTGTGCAGTATCTTATAAAAGAGCAAAATATACACACAAACATATACACAGCATGAAGACAGATTTCAGGTGGGGACCAGTGTACCAGAAAAGTAATGTTAAGTATTTCCAGAAGACACTGGACACTAGGACAGAGGCCCACACAAGGAAACAATATGATTAAGACCCTGAATTGGATTATTGGATATACACCCTCCAGAACTGTGAGAAAGTGGCTTTCTGTTCTTTAAACTCTACCCACTTGTGGAGTTTTGATTTTTAAAAAATTTAATATGGAAGCATTTCAGATCTAATACAATTCAAGATATATTTTGAAAATAAAGTTAAAACTTACTGAGGTGTTGGATGTGGACAGTAAGGACCAGCAACAAACTAAAGATGACTCTTGAGTTTTTGGCTTGAACCGAAGTAAATGGTGATTGTATGAAGCAAGGATGGGCAGACTGAGACAAAGTTGACAGGGAAGGAGAACACAGAGTTTTGTGACTTTCAGACGTCTGCTGGAAATGTTAAATTTATGGCACTGAAATCACTTTCACAAGGAAAGTTTGTGTTTTCTACAAAGTATTTAAAACCCAACACTAGTGTTTGTGTGTCTCTAGAATTCCTATTTCAGGCACTGCTCTGGAAAAAAACCCCCAATTTTATACATGAAAAAATATTTAGAAATATGAATTCCACAGTGAGTCAGAAGCTGGGTGGCCCTAGAGCCTGATTTGACTTGTTTATTTATCCCTCTCTTAATGTGGAGTGCACTAGAAGTTGAGCTACTTACTGGAAGGTCATCAGTTTGAATATTTCAGCCTCCCTGCAGATAAAGGGATGAGCTGTATTCTCTAGTTAAGACTTACAATCTCAGGAACTGGAAAGACTAAATTGGAAGGACTCAGATGGAACTTACTTCATGATAGTGGGTTTAATTTTGCTTGGTGTCTCTCTACACAAAAACCTGGTGAAATAACTGATCACATGTTGAGCTAGTTAAAGAAAGGTCGGTAGTTCAAATCTACTCCCTGGGAAAAAGATGGTCAGTCTCCTCTCATAAAGACAAGTCTAGGTGACCTGATTTGTAGGAAGGGAGGAATGTCACCAAGTGGTAGAATTAAATGGAAGGCAGTAAACTTTGAAGGATCTCTATCTCTAAACTCACTCACTCTATCTATCTATCTATCTATCTATCTATCTATCTATCTATCTATCTATCTATCTTTCTTCCCTCCCTCCCTCCCTCCCTCCC
>NW_006399929.1:6004806-6036670 GCF_000299155.1 Elephantulus edwardii | reverse complement strand
TCCTTCCTTCCTTCCTTCCTTCCTTCCTTCCTTCCTTCCTTCCTTCCTTCCTTAGAGTCCTTGGTCATATAGTGAGCTTCATGTTGGGCCATAAACAGAAAAGTTGATAGTTTGAATCCTCTAGCTACACTATGAGAGAAAGATAGGCAATTCCCTCATAAAAATTTACAACCTCAGAAGTCTGATTAGGTCACCGTAATTTCTGACAGCAGTTGATTTTAGAGGGACTTCTATCTTTACATATTTAATTTTTATCTATCTATCTATCTATCTATCTATCTATCATCATCATCATCATCTAATTATCTTAGAACAGCTATGGTTCTCTTCTGAGTTTCTCAACCATTACAAATTTGTCTCCATAATATGAATGTCAATTGGCACAAATAATAAAAAAAAATGCCAATTAGATAAGACAAGGACCTTGTGTTCATGGATATAAAGCTTAATAAATAAAGGATGAGGGATGGAAATTGGTAAAACGCCAAGCTAAAGAGGCTAAATAGATTTTCTTAATTTTCTGAGAGGCACCAACAGCTTTTTAAGGGTTTCTTAGGGAATCCCAATAAAAATAATCATGCCGAAAGAGGCGGTTTTGACAGATATGAAATAATTGCTTAAATATGTACTATTGAGATCCGGTTTGAATCCATATTTTTCTACCTGAAGGATGAGAATTGGCCAGAGAGACTATTAGTGGTTGCTGAAATTCCAATAGCAAGTATCTTGAACAAAACCATGCAAGATAGCCCATAAAAATCTCATTCACTCCCCATTCTCTCTCTGAATCAGCGTTCTGGGCACTTTGGAGAGCACATATAAATGACACACTTAGAAATTACTCATGGATAACAGCTGTGGGATGGCAGGCGTGGAGAGAATTTGCTTTTCCTCTAGTCTCAGTTTTGTAGTCGGTTGTTTTCAGATTTTATCCAGACTTTCACGAGCATTGCTGAAGACCTCAGAAGAGCATTAGAAGGTTCAAAGGTGTTTGACGGTATATTCCAATTAATCCAGACTGTCTTTTAGACTAAATTGGGAGGAATTTGGAAACTGACTACATGCTAGGAATTGTGGTAGGCATTGGGTATGGAGAGGAGAAAGGCTATGCCTATTCCAAGGTACCCAGTAGATAGGCTTGAATATGATGGAGATTGTGACAACGGCACAGGATAGGGCAGAGTCTCGATGGTTTCTTCATGGAGTCGTTATGAGTTGTAGTTAGGACTTTATGGCATCCACCACCACCACCACTGTAGATGGACAAGAGGATCAGTGAAGACTGTACAACCATAAGGTTTATAACATAGGCTCCATAGAGTTGAGAAGAGACTGGGAGAGGCTTTATACTCAGCTTGGTTTACAAGAAAGGAGGGAAGAAGTGACACTTGAGAATTCTTGTTTATTGGGAACAGGAAATGCAATATGGTCTAGTCATTTTGGAAAACAGAATTGTAAGTTTCTTTAATGATTAAACAGAATGTTAGCATTCGATCCAGCAATACTACTCCTAGATATATGCCCAAGAGAAGTGAAAATACACATCCACACAAAATCTTGTGCATGAATGCTTATTGTTATTCATTATAGCTAAGTATCAACAAGTTGAATGAATATGTAAATGTGGTCTCACCATACAATGAAGTATTATTGAACCATAAAGGAGAATGAAGTACTGATTGGTGCTGCAATGTAAATCTTTAATTCATTGTTTTAACATGAAATGAGTTGGACTCAAAATATGACGTTGGATGATTCCATTTATATGAAAATCCAAGAATAAGTGAATATTTTGAGAAATATGTCCACGGAAATTTCTTCGGTGTTCTCTCAGAATTGTACCTTGTGCATTGGTTTCCTAAGGCTTTCAAACAAAATACTACAAAGTGACAGCTTAACCCCCCACCTCAATTTGATGTTTCCCAGTTCTGAAGGCTTTGGAGACCAAATCAGTGTCAGGAATGGATCACATTCATCCAGAAACGCCAGGGGTTCCTTGGCCTCTGGATGCGTTTTCATTTGCTGTTATTCCTCCTGTGTCTTCGTCTCTTCTCTTAGACAAGGACATCTTTCAGATGTTCAGACCCACCTTACTCCAGTATGACTTAGTGATAGCATCCTGGATGACATATTTCCAAACAAGGTTGCATTCACAGGCGATAATTCAGCAGATGACACCCTGCCATTGTTTTTGGCACAATGTCTCACTGTTTCTGATCCTGCTCCTACATTGTATTGAGGACTCCTTTAGGAAGAAAACAGTACCTTTGGCACCTTTATTTGCATGTGACTGACACAAAGTGGGCTATTATTGTTTCGAGATGACTGTTAGATGAGCTGTAGTGGTGGGAATAACTTTAAAACAGTCCTCTGTCTTCATTTTGTCTAAAGAGATGATTTAAGTAAATCCATCTTATCTTTTCAAAAGGCCTCTGATGTCACTGAAAAAACAGAAGTTTTCTGGAGTGATGATTAATTGGAGTGTCTCTTGGGAAAGACCTTTGTCGAAGCAGGTATTTCTGTCCCATGAAGGGCAGTGCTCTTTTTGGGCTCACTGACATTTAAGAATCCAGCTGTCCTGCTGTTTCTCACAGTGACAATGAAGGCAATTCAATTCGTAGCCTGCACTCTCTTCTCCACAGCTTCATCTCATTCAAACCGGCTGGAATGATGCCAGTGACTTCAGATTCATTGGTAAAAAGGGGAAAAAAAAGCATAGTTTTACTTTCCAATTCCCAGTTTCCAAGTCCCCGAGTTTGAATTTTTCTCTTTGTTGGTTAGTCCAAAGTCTAAAAGGGTCAACTATTTTTCGTGCTTCTGATTCAGCAAGGATTAGAACAGCAAAGGCCTTTGAAAGAGGAGAGAGTGCTGAGGAGGACGGGAGGAAAACATAACATAATGAATAGAAAAACAAGGACATCCTTGCTTTATGTATTTACCACTTGTTCAGTCAATAAATATTTACTTATTTACCAAAGATCACGTTGGCATAAAACCTATAGACTAAGGCAACCAAACATCACTGAACTGAACCTTGTAGGGCACAGGGGATCTTAGAGTATAATTTAGTACTTGCTTTACCTAGTTCATCTGGGTAAGGAGTTTTTAAATCCCCTACTCCTTTGTTTTTCATTTTTCCTTTCATTTTTCTTATAGGGATTGGAGTGATGCATGGAGGGCCTGTTCTTTTTAAAGTCAGCAGGAACATGACTGGGTCAGATTGAGTCTGAGGCTACAAAATCTTTATCCTTTATCTAATGATGCATGCTTCTGATGGGCTCTTCTTTGTAAAGTTTTTTCCTCTTAACTCCATATCTGACTGCACATTTGTCAAAATGTTGATCAAGGACTCTTATTTAAATAAATGTGATAAATCCATTCTCAGAATTCTTCCTGTAATTAATAAAAATAAGGTCTGTTTGCCTGTGGAGAGCTGAGATACTGAAAAAGAATCCAGGAAAAAGCACATTGTCATCATTAGGCCAACAATAATTCTCTTTTCCGCCCATCACCTGCATAATACCACTGTCAAGGGCCCCACCTGCCTTTGGAGTCTGTTTTGGATCCTAAAATCTATCTTGATATTTTAAGTAAAGTGGGGGGGAAAAGTGGAATTAAAAGAAGATAATGTACCTCTTTAAAGGAAATAATGAAAAGAAGCAATATACACTAAAGGGATGATCTCAAGTATATTACTAAGTTAGGGAGGATATAGAGAGACATAAGGATTAAGAAAAATCAGAATTACATGAAGGAAGTGGGAAAAGTACTACTATATTATGTGTATTGAAATTAATGTTATAGAAGAAGAGGTAAACAATAGTTAAATGAAATGATCAATTTTCTTTGCAAAATTTCACTCAAATTAAATTTTAAAAAAGTATTTTGGTTTGTTAAGGTCCTTTGCTATCTAGTCAATCCTGATTTATAGCAACTGTCTAGATCCTAATGGAACTCCCCATTGGGTTACCAAGGCTAGAAATCTTCATGGAAACAGATGACATCATTTTTTTTTCCTGTGTAGAAGCTGGTAAATAGAAACTGTTGCACTTCCAGGTAACAGTCAACTATCTTAACCACTGCATAACTGCTCTTCGCTGGTTATCGCTTTTCAACACAAATCACTCCCTAATTGGAGTAGATAGACAGCTTTCTTCTTCTAAGTTTGCCTCACAATTTGATGCACAGGCCACTCCGCTATTGTGCTACCTCTGGAGGTTGTCTTGCAAGGATCCTTTCTCTTGATGTGAGAACTTGAAAACGTCCAACTTTATGACCAGTGTTTTGAAGCTGTTCGTTGCTGCCTAGTCAACTGTGACTCAAGGCAATGTTCTGAAATCTTGCCTGATCTTGCTTCATCTTCGTAACTGTTGGTGTGTTTGAATACATCGTTGGTGCTACAGTATGGTGTCTTCCAACCTAGATGCTGTTCTAAGGTGCTTACATAGGTGACAGTCATTTTAATATAACAGCCATTAATTAAGTTGAGTTTAGTTTACAGAGCCTTTATACACAGCAGATCAAAATCTTATCCAGTCCTGTGCCAATACCCACTGTGCCTAATCTCGTGTTACAGTCACTGTACCGATCCACTTTCTTGAGGCTCTTCCTCTGTTTCTTTGACCCTCCATTTCTCCAGTCATAACGTCTCCTCCCAAGGACTTGTCTCTCTTAATAACATGACCAAAGTCTCAACACACCTGCCTCTAAAGAGCACTCTGGTTACACTTCTAAGACAGATTTGTATCAGTTTTGGATAGTTCATGCTATATTCAATACCTGTCACCAATACCACAATTAAAAAAAAAATCAATTCTTTGGTTTTCCTTATTCATTATCCAACATTCACATGTGTATAAATCAACTGAAAATACCACAACTTGAGGCAGTCATATCTTTAGTCTCATCTGATGTCTTTATCCTTCAGCATTTTAAAGAGATCCTGGGAATCGCATTTGTCTAATGAGAAATGACCTTTGATAGCTTGACTTCTGCTTCCCAGCATGTTAATGGTAGATCCAAAGAAAATTAATTCCTTGATAACTTCAATCTTTTCTCCTTTATCATGATGATGTCTGTTGGTCCCGTTGTGAGGACTTTTGTTTTCTTGATGTTGTGGTATAACACATACTGATGTAGCCATTACCTTCTTCAGTAAGTGTTTCAAGTCCTCTTCGATTTCAGCAAGTGGTAAAACAGTACGGTCTCCTCCAAAATACATGCAGTAGAAAACTTGTAGGGAGGACCGTGGTTTTCATAGTCACTGATGTATCTTTCACCTGGAATAATGACTGGTTTATGGTGGGTGCTCTGGATACATCTACTGATTTCCTCATTTATATCTAGTCATTCATTTCTTTTCATCTATAACCCAGGAATGATACAACTGACTCTTAGCATCACTGTTAGAAACGGAAGTAATTCAGTGCCAATGAACAATAGTCGATGGCCGTAGGTTATCTTTTCTTACTCACAAGCTAAGGCAAAAGTCTCACTACATATTGCAAACACTGTAAACAATTTCTGCAACAAAGTGGTCCCCAAAGCCTTGCCTTGCCAAGCCTTAGCCTTGGGGAAAAGAAATTGCATTTCCTAGTTAAGGGAGATAGAACAGCACCACAAAAGAAACTTGATTTCTTTCACTGTATCCATCACTGTTTTCTCCATCCCTGCCTTACAACTCTCTCGCTGGGATGGATGGAGCTCACGTTTACCATGTGTGTTATAATCACCGCTGGATTTCTCTCTGCCATGATAATTGATTGTCTGCTAACAAATCAGATTGATGGCAGAGCTGCTGCTGTCCCGGTCACTTCTGATGGAGGGTATGGCCTCTATGTCAATCTTCTTGGGAAACATAGGAGGCAGAGCTGCCCAGGCATTGCTGGAGGAAGATCTGTTTCTGCAGAGCTGGATGATCTTCAAAGATTTCTAGCCAACTCACAGAGCTCTCTTCTCCAGATGAGATGATAGCCTTTTCGTTGGTGCTCGGGGGGAGCAGAGTACATGCTTATTTTAACGACAGGTTCCTTTGCATCTATGTGTTCTCGTAAATTAGAATCCAGCACAGTAGAAAGGCCAGAATTAGGGCTTTGTGGGTCTCCATTTGGCCTTTTTTGGTGACAAATTATAATAAACAAAGGATTGAGAGGGTTCCTTGGATATCTACTGGAGGGAAAAAAATCACAATTCTTTAGGGACTTCTCTCTGTCATTTATACCATAGTTGGGAATCCATGGTTTTGGGGTCATTTGCATGATATCTGGTGGTACCATAAGACTAACAATCTCTACTGATGGTGGTGATGAGGGCTAACATTTATCAAACTTTACTAAGTGTCCTGTACCATTAACCACTTGACACACAAATATATTTAATCTTCTGGTAATAATAAGCTAAGGAAAAAGGTCAAAGACCTTACTAGTTGAAACACATACACATACAGACTATGAAGACAGAATCCTGATTTTATGGTTTATAAGGTCAGGGGTGACATTTTTCCAATACTCACACAATATTTGTCCCATTCATATTATGGACTCTTTCCACATCTTGCAATCCTCAAATTCTGGTCTTCTCTATATATTGAATTGGGTGTTCTGAACAGAATGTTATGAATGATGCTGTTGTTATGTACCATTGAGTTGCATGGGACTCATAGCTGCCCTAAGTACAACAGCACTAAACGCTGCTCCATCCTGTGCCAATCTTATTGTCTCTGACACACCTACCTCCATTACCCTAGTCACTGAATCAATCCATCTCATTGAGGGTCTTCCTCTCCTGCGCTGTCCCTCTACCCTCCCAAGCATGATGTCTCTCTCCAAGGACTGGTCCCTCCTTGCAACATGTACAAAGTATGTCAGATGAAGTTTCAGAATCCTTGTCTACAAGGAACAGTCTGGTCTTACGTTCTCTGGAACAAACCTGTTTCTTCTCCTAGCAATCTAAGGTATATTCAATATTGTTTTCCATCATCACAGCTCAAAGGCATCAATTGTCCTTCTATTATCCTTAGTCATTGCCTAGCTTTCTGACGAATAACAAGTAATTGCAAAGACTATGGCCTGGATCAGGTGCACCTTAGTCTCCAGACTCACATCATTGCTCTTCAGTACTTTGAAGAGGTTTCCAACAGCAGACTTTTCCATTGCATTATGTCTTTTAATTTCCTGGACGCTGGTACCAAGCCTGTTAATTGTGTAGCCAAGCAAACTAAAGCTGTGAACAATCTCAATCTCTTCACCATCTATCATGATGCTGCCAGTTGTCCCAGGGCTTGGAATTTTAGTCCCATAACTGTGGATAGAGTCCTGTTTAGAAATAGGAATTTCTTTGTTATGTGAATCATGTAAAATCCTAGTACATATTCATGAATTTTAAGATGATTGCTAGGTCTTCTTTTCTGATCTGTCTAATTCTGGAAGCTTCATTGAAACTTTCCTACTGTGGCTAGCTCAGCTGCCATAGATATAGCATGCTGGTATGATAACGTTGGTTCCCAGCATTATAGCAACATAGAAGGCCCTGGAGTATGACCATGACCAACTGTTAAAGTGTTAAACTGTTAAGGTGCCTACAACAATGGAACCTAACATGTCAACAGTTATGGGGAAGTCCCAGGAATAGGCACAATTTTACTTACCTTAAGGTTATTATGAGTTGGAGATGACTAGATGACGATTAAGAACTCAAGTATAATGGCTTCTAATTCTAATAATTTCAGAATTACAAAAATAACATAGTCACAAAGATGTGAACCCCCATAAGGGAAGATAGTTGCCATCTGGAAGGTGCCCAGGAGCTAAAAAGCACTGGAGGCTTCTATCAAGGTCAAGACCTTCATTTGGACTTTCAGCCACTAGAATTCTGAGGAAAGAAATTTCTTCCTTTAAAACCACCACTTACACCATTTTTGTTATGGCCATACCAGGAAACTAAGACAGAGGAGGAAACCGAGTCTCAAGAGAATTTCGTCATTTACTTGCGGTTCAGTGGTTGGTAAGTGGCCGAACCAAAGTTAAAAACTAGACTTACGTGACTCCAAACTCTAATTTTGGGTGAAAATGGTCTGAATGTGGCCAATCTTATGTGGGCAGTTGAAGGAAAAGTCCACCCCCTCTGGAAGTTTGCTTGTGAGCCTTGGTGTTTTCTTCCATCCCTAATAAATAGAAAAACCAATTTCTAAACATCTGAGCCTCACAGCAAAGCTAGAAAATCTTTTGCAAACAGCATGAAGGCAGAAAAAATTGAACTGTACAAAGCTTTCACTTCATCGTTATTTCAGCTTCTAAACCTGTCATCTTTATAGTCTATTGAATTAATAAAAGAGGGGAATAACCATTGACACTGACAGAGCGGTACATTGCATATTATATAAACGGCACTATGCAACCTCATCTGATTGCTGTAGAAGCACAAATTCATACTTTTCGCCTTCATAACCCACATCTGTAACCCAACATCCATTCAAATTAAAGCACTGTAACTTCTCAGGATTCAGGGTGGGGGGAGCTTGCTGCTTTTTACGTGTTGATTTATTGTTACATGACAATATTGGATATATTAAATTTTAATATTGGCGCTGTCATTTTCACCATAAGTCTTGTGCTGAGGAGCTCAGAAATGATTTCATTTTTAAAGGGACATTTATTGCACTGTATAGGCAGGTGTATAATTCCTTTCTCTAAGAAACCGATGGATTATTTTCCTTCTAAGGTAAGAGAACTTTTGATTTGCATTCATTGTGTCATTTGGGTGCTAAACAAGGATGATTTACTCTTTACATTGGCATAAATAATGCTCTGTTTGTTTCTGCATCCTTTCCAACACCCACTGTCGATAGTGCTTTTACAGTTTACTAGACCGAGAAGGCAGACTTTTAGTGTAAATGGCAGGGGCAGAGAATGGAAACACCACGTTGAATTTCAGCTCAAATGGGTCCCTGATTACACTGGAAGGAGATAATCTAGTTAGAGTGTTGTGCTGCAAAACCTTTGTCATTTAAAATGTAATATTTGAAGCTACTGAAACTCTGGGGAAGCATTGAGACCTTCCAATCCTTAAAATGATGTAATTACTGGGACAATTCACGCTTCTACCAAAAACAAGACCTTTCTTCTGCTGTGACAACTTTCTACCTACCCATTTTCTCCTTTATATCCTACTCTGGTCTTACATTGTCAGTTTCCAAAATTATTTGCTAGTCATCGAAAGGAGTTTGTGAGAATTCTATCATGATGTAACCTCCTGGGAATCTCCACCAAACAGATAAGACAAAGACTCTTTGTTTTCATCTAGTCCATTTTCTTTTTCCCCCCACTGGTTATAAAAATCAGATTTTATTTCAAGGAGGGCTGATGGCTCAGTCTGTAGAGAATTGGGTCTAAATCTACCACAGACTCCATGGAAGGATAATGGTAACCTGTCTATTTGAGAGATACATCCACACCGTTCCATTGAAACTTGATGTAACTCTGCCAGGTACTGAGATCAAGATGGGATCAGAGAGGCAGTTGATGTAACCCCCTCCGCCCCTTTTTTCTTTTTACCTTCCCTTGTTATACTTCCTGCTGTGGGCATTATGGGTGGAGCTCCAGTAGCTATATTGAATGGTGAGGCAACTTCCGGTCTCATAACAAAAAAGTGGCAGAGCAGAATTTAAAAGAATCCTGGGTATATGGTAACCTGGGGAGCCTGTCATGTGCTCTGTTGTACACGGGCTTTGAAGGCCTGTTATTTGGAAGTGGATGGCCAATCCTTCTACCTAGTCTGTATTTATTTGGATGCTCAGCTTTAGAATAAGATCTGATGGACAGACGTTTTACCCCATATGGAAGATAAAAGGCCCTTCCCCATTACACAACTATCAGACTTGATGTTGGTCCCGCCATCCTTCAGTGCACGTGTACTCCCTATTCTAAGGTCTTCATTAAGTGTGATAATATATTTCCCAAAGGTCATTCCTTTCTGTGGGTTTGAAACTACCAATTACTCCAAAGGAGAAAAACAAGAAATCTCTTTCTATGTGGTTCTCAGCCCTGGAACACTCTGTTGGAGGGTCAGCTACACTTGATAGCGTGAGTTACTGAATTGAATTTGCTGCATTCAACAAAGTCATATTCCAAGGAGGGGTCTGGTGGTTTAGTGGTAAAGAATTGTATTGCCAACCCCAATGCACAAGGCTTAATCCACCAGCACCTCTGGTGGACAGATTTCCTCTTGTGTGATTCATAACATCTGAAAACATTGGAGTGTCAGGTATGAGTCACTTCTGACTCAACAGCACATAACAACAATAATCATATTTCAGCTGTTAATGTCAAGAGAAATCTAGCCACCATGGCCTCTCAAATAGCCATTTGAGGAAGCCTCCATTGTAAGGAATTGAATGAAGCCTCTTGCTAACAGCCAGTACTGCCTTGTCAGCCATGTGACAATATCATCACAATATAAATGTTTCATTCTCAGTCAAGCCTTCAGGTGACTGCCACTCTGACTCTCAGTTTCTCCTTAACATCACTAGACAACCAAGCACGAATCACTAGCCAACCTTTTCTGAATGTGAACAATTGGAGACTATGTGAGATACAAGAGGTTTACTGTCACTTTAAGGTTCTGAGACAACGCAAGAGAGGAAAACCCTCAATGAGATGGATCGATTCAGCAGCTGGGGTAATGGGGGTAGGTGTGTCAGAGACAATAAGGTTGGCAGAGGATAGAAGAGGGTATAGGGCTCTTATACATAGTGTCACTCTGAGTCACAAGTGACTCAATGGTGTATAACAATGACAACAATAGTATCTAAATAATATAGCTTTTAATAGTGGGTACATCTATACTTTTGATCCTTGAAAAACTTGAGAGTTGAGGCACTTTTGTGCATATTTTATGCACAAAAATCTGAGTCTAGATCCTAGTCAGTGTTTGAACAAGAGTATGAGTTTGCATTTAGAAGTCTCATTTAAAATATCTGCTTCCAACACTGCTAATGCTAGCCACCTTTGGGTGAACATTTTCTGTCTTCAGGGGGAAATTACTGGCAACATTTGAGCTTGCTTCAACAGTACCCAACCCAACCCACCCCCTTTGAGTCAGTTCTGACTCGTGGCGATTGTCCATCAGGCTGTGGAGGGTGTAAGTTGTCCCTGGAGGAGACTGCCTACATTTATCCTGCAGGTGGTTAATAGATTTGAACTGACAAACTTTGTATTCAGAGCACTACACATAATGCACTATGTCACCAGGGCAATAACAACAAGGGGGGGAAAAATCTGTGTCTAAATGGGCCTGTACACTTCAAATCTACATTATGCAAGGGTCAACATCCCCTCTCCCTCTCCCTCTCCCTCTCCCTCTCCTTCCTACTCTCCTTCCCCCCTCCCTCTCTCTCTCCCTCTTTTTCTCCCTCTCTCTCCCCCTCTCTCTCTGTGCATGAATGGTTTTGTATTTTCCTAACTGGAACCTCAGGTGAGTATTGCAAAATTCTAATCTTTTTAGACCCTATAAGTGAAATAAGAATGCTCTGGTGACCTAGTGGTAAGAAACTTTGCTTCAGTGTCAGAGGCAAATGGTGTGAATCCATCAGCAGTTACGCGGGGAGAAGGGCGGGCAATCTCTTCCCTTGTGACTGACTGCCTCTGAAAACTCACTGGAGGATCAGCTGGGGGTTGGCTCCAACTTGACGGCAGAACTACAGCAACATAAATGAGAAAGTTGGAGCATCTTTCCCAATGGGCTGGAGTACAGTGGACGTCTTGAAGATAATGAGAGATTGATCAAGGCTTGCGTCTGTTATGCATCGGGTTGCTATGAGTCAGAGGTGACCCGTTGGCACCCAACAACAACAACAACAACTATACATGAAAATTCCCCCCAAAATACCGAACGCTTTTTAAGGAATCATGGCTAAGTACCATTGTGGACTCGATTGCTCTTTTGCAGCTCTTAAGAACAGGTAATAATCACTCTGAACTTCACATCCCACTACACAGCCATTTTCTTAAGTGACCATATGGTAAATCAGCATTAGACTGAAAAACTCTTACACTGTCTCGCTCCCTGCTGTCCAGGGCCCTCTCCCAGCTCCTGAAGGCTGGGGGTCTTAATGGACTAAAGATTTCTAGAATTCTAGCCTGTCCTTCCTGAGGATCCTTGGTGTGTCATAGAGAAACCAGCCTTTTGGAAAGGCGCATACTTTCTTGAGTCCAAGTTCAAGTTAATTTGGGAGAATGCAACTGCCTTTCCAATTTGGAGTGAGGTCTGTGCGGTTAGCCATCTGAGAGCCCCCCGTGGTGCAGTCATTACAAGTCCAGATCCAGAAGCATTCTGCTGTTTTTCATAAACACTTCTTCAGTGAGTTTCCAGACACCTGGCTTAGTTTTATAGTGGCCAGCACCTTCCTCATAGATCATGAACTTCACCTCAGTCTGTTGACTTCTGGCGCTTTTGACATCTTCCATCTATCACACCCTGCGTTGATCCTAGTGCAGTGGAAGGTGCTGGCAATGTGATTTCAGCATGTGGCCTATAGTCCCTAGCTTCCTGGAGCTAAAGAATCTTACAGGTTGGGTGTTGGGTTTCAAGGTCTGAGGTTTCCTGGTCATTTTGTTATGATTAACTACCAAGGCTTGCTGGCTCAGGCTGTAAGTGAAGTATCCTGAGAAAGAGCCACGCACTTTCAAGTGACATGCGAACGGTGCAAGGAGCTGCAGACATTTCTGGGGCAGCTCCCCGTTCACCATTGCAGCAGGGACAAGGACTGTCATATCCACAAGGCAGTTCATGATCACTCATTTCCAACCTGTCTATTTACTCTGAGAATCCAATTCCAACTACATTCAGTTGGTAAATAGCAGTCTGAGGCAGAGTGATGGTGAATCATCCAATGAAGTTACATACATTATCCTGATTGAGCCATCTGACTACCCAATCAGAGCTGTCGCTGTCACAGGGTGCATTTGAATTTTTATTTTATCTTCTGCCTCCACCTCCTCTTTCTTTTCATCTTCTTTCTTTTCTTTGTGTGTGCTTGCAGGTGAACAACGGAGGTTCTCGATTCAATTCTTTTTTGTCTTACTTCACTTGTTTTATTTGTGTGTATGTGTGAAAAATTGTATTTAGAATTAGCCAGCTGGACTCAGGTGAAATAATCCCAGTTTTACTGGCAACGTCCAAAGCATCATAACCAAGAGCAAGTCAAACATAGGACTTCGTCTCTTCATCAGGCCTGATCCACCTGTTGACCTTGGCCTCATCAAGGTCATAGAGCTTATTTGTTCTGGTGCTTATTGCTCCTGATATCCACAATGAATGCACGTTTGTTGTTATGGTTTATCTTCTTTATGGCTGACTCAGGGGTCAGGGGAAACTGGATGGCATAATGGTCAAGTCAAGCTTGTTTCTTCTGTGGGCACTCTTCTGGAAGTTTCTGTGCTGCCTTCAGTCTCTCAACATATTAAGCTGCTGGAGGTGGGTGACGTGCAGATCTTGTTTTTTTAAGGCTGTGGATGCCCTTCAGGACTGCTTTCTTGACTTTTAATGCCTTTGCTTTGGTTTAGCTTCAATTTTGGGAGGGGCAGGGTATTTTTCTTCACTTTCAACACCATCTTTATAAAAAGAAAACTTATTTCATGTATTTTTTGAAAGGGATACTGGATTGTAGCATATGAAAACTTCTGGACAAGTCACCACTGATTTAACTCTGTCACGCACACAATGGAATACTATGAAGCACACAGGAGCAATGATTTTGTTAATTATTACCTAACTTGGGAGGGACCTGTGAGCATTATGCTGAGTGAAATTACTCAGTCCTATAAAGACAAATGCTGTATAAAACCATTGTTGTAGAATGAGTATGAGGATTCAGTGGAGGAGAGGGTGGAAGCAGAGGGGTGAGGATTTGGGGCAGAGGAGGATTAATCATGGGGTCACACAATTTGTTGAGTGTGTGTGGGGTGTGTGAGGTAAATGGGAAGGAACTGGTGTGAAAAACAATGTATTAGAATTTTGTAAATAATCTAATACAATAAAAATGACTTTCAATGGTTGTATGACTATTTCTGTTCTTTCAGAGCTAGCTAGTTACTTGCTTTCATAAATTGAAGAGCACACAGTTGAATGAGCAAGTGAGAATTGGGATTGACAGGTCTACTCGAGCTCCCTCTGTTGGAAGGAGGGGGGAGAGTGCTTGTAAAGCTTCATCTCTTCACGGCTGTGGAGTTGGGACCTCGAGCAGGTTTTCAGAGCTGTGAATCGGATAGGAGATTGCCCATCTTTCTCCCATGGAACAGCTGTTAGATTAGAACCACCCGCCTTTCAGTTGGCAGAGCAACTCATTAGCCACTAGACCACCAGACCTCCCACCTACCTTCTTTTCGCTTTTATCTTCACTATCGGACTGCTAGGAAAACAAACAGATTTGTCCTGGAAAGGGTTAAAGCGGGTGGCTCCTTGGAGGCAAGGATTCTGAGGCTCCGTCTAACATACTTTGGACATGTTGTGAGGAGAGACCGGTCCTTAGAGAGGGACATCATGCTTGGGAGGGTGGAGGGACAGCGCAGGAGAGGAAGGCCCTCTATGAGGTGGATTGATTCAGTGACTGGGATAATTGGGATGGGAGTGTCGGAGATGGTGCGATTGGCACAGGACAGAGCGGAGTTTAGGGCTGTTGTACATAGGGTCGCTATGAGTCGCAGGCGACTCGACGGCACATAACAACAACAACAACAACAACATCCTTCAGTTTAGCTAGCCAAGTGACATGCTCCTAGGAAAAGTCTTTTTTCTTTATTTGTGGAAGGGTGAGCAGCGTGTTAAAAGTCTTGTTAAGATGCCATCCTGCTTTTGCCAAATAGATCATATAAAGGGAACCATTTACAAGATACCCTACACATTGCCATTACAGGTACCTTGCCTTTTTCCCTTTACAAATAGGCAGCTTATTTCCTGCTCTCATCCCATGTCCAAGATAGCAATCTCAAAGCAGCATGAAGTAAATGCATTGAGAGCAATTCAGATGAAATTTATTCCAAGGCTCTTCTTCCAAACTTGCATCATTAAATATACTTTCCAGTGGGTATATGAACACATACATTGACACACACAAATACGTATGTAAACACGAACATTTGCTTATCTCTGTACCTCCTCTCACTTTGATCTTCCATTTATTAACAGAGAAACTGATCCTTAACACACTGATGTGGTTTTGTTTACTTACTCATTTGTTTGTTTACTGAAACGAAGGTCTGGACCTCGATTGCACTCCTGGGTGTGAGCCCTGTTAGCACAATGTTTGAGCACTTATCTGCTAGTTGAAAGGTTGAGGACCTGAGTCTGCCCATTGTCTCCACAGGAGAAAAGATCTAACAATCTGTTCCTGTAAAGATATCCACTGCTGTCAAGTTGGTTGTAATCCCTTCTGATCCTCTATTAGGTTTCTGCGGGAGCTCTGGTGGCTTAGTGCTAAGGAACTGCTCTGTCAACCTGCAGACACGTGGTTCAAATCAATTAATTGCTCTGAAGGAGAAAGGCACACAGCCTCTTCTGTGTGATTTACTGCTTTTGAAAACTCACTGGAAGGTCAACTAGGGGTGGGTTCTGACTCAATGATTCAGCAACAATAACATCACGTTTCTAAAGCTCTTTAAGAAAAATGCCTATTGCTTTGGTTTGAAGCCTGTCACCAAGGCTTCTTCCTATAAATTTTACAACTTAGGAAATTTCATCGGGCAGTTCTACCTTCACGGTGGGTCACAATAGGTCAAAATTGATTTGATGACACCAAACAAATATCACTTGGTGAAAATAGTTAATATGCTCATCTACTAACCAAAGGGCTGAATGTTCAAGTCCATCCAGAGGAGCCTTAGAAGAAAGACTCGGTGATCTACTTCTGCGATATTATCCATTGCAAACCCTGGAATAGGATTCTACCCTGCCAACATTGTGTTGCCATGAGTTGGACCCAGGGGCCTTGAGTTGACCAAATTGTCCATCTATCCTGCCTGTCTGAGAGTTTTAATAACAGTAAAGGTGAATTACAATTGTGTGTCAGACTTAGGCCTTGTATGTGTATGTACTTCTAGTGTTTGACTTGTGGAAAAAAATGTACTGTATAAATCCCAATGTTGGTTTCCTAGAGAAATAGACCATAGTCTTTTCAATCACCGACTGTGCATCTGAGAGTTGGACAATGAATAGGGTGAAAGAAGATGAATTGATGCCTTTGAGTTGTAGTTCTTCTTAGCAACATGCCCCAAGTATGTGAGGTAAAGCTTTATCATTGATCCCTCCAAGAAGCACTCTGGCTGCACTTTCACCAAGATATATTTGTTCTTTCGCCCATCCATGGGATGTTCTGTACTCTTCTCCAACACCAAAGCTCAAAGGTATCAATTCTTCTTCTGTCATCCTTATTCATTGTCCAGCTCTCAGATATATAGTATGTAACTGAAAAGACCATGACCTGAATCAGACACACTTTAGTTCTCAAACTGACATTGTTGTTGTTGTTACGTCAAGTCACCTGCGGCCCACAGTGACCCTGTGTACAGCAGCTCTGAAGCCTGCCCTGTTCTGAGCCAGTCTCACTGATTCTGACACACCCATTGCCCCAGTCATTGTATAAAACCATCTCAACTGGGGTCTTCCTCAAACTGACCTCACTCCTCAATAATTTGGAGAGGTCTTTATCTACAAACTCTCTCAATACAGTATGTCTCTTGATCTCTTGACTGCTAGTACCAAGGGTATTAATTGTGGATTCAAGTAAGATGAAGCTGTTGACAGTTTCAATCTCTTCTTCATCTATCATGATGATCTGTCTACCTTTTTTGAAGCAGTTGGAATCTGGAAGGTGGGATTTTTTATTTGGTTAACAGTCAGTGGTGGACTGTTTGGCCTTTTTATTTAAATAACAGTCAGGTGTGGGTAGTTTGGTCTTTTTTTATTTAATTAGTCAGGTGTGGGCTGTGAGCCTCTTTTTTAAACTAATTAGGACCCTGTGGGTGAGCCTTTGTGCTTAAAAGCTGGTTGGGGCCCACCTAAGAACCTCTTGTTTGAAGCACTTGGAAACCAGAAGGTAAGTTTTCATTGGTTTGTTGTGTTTTGATTTTTGTGTTCTTTGTTTTTTTTAAAAATTTGATTAGCAGTCAGTTGTGGGCTGTTGTTTCGTTGTGTGTGTGTGTGTGTGTGTGTTTTTGTTTGTTTTTTAAATTTGATTAACAGTCAGTTGTGGGCTGTTTGGCCTTCAGTCTACGGCTGAGTAAAATCACCCAACAGAGTTTTCTAGGAAATTCTGAAGGTGAAGCCAGCTCAAAGATGGCATCTCCTGTGGTTCAAACCTATCTGTAACTTAGAAGGAGGAATAATATCCTGTTACAATACATATTCTCAGAGAACTGATGGAAGATCACTCTGAGTTTCTTGGTTTTGAAATTCTTTAAGAGAGTAAGCAAATTGCCAGAGTTTTCTCCCGCAGAGCTGCTGTGTGGCTCAAAGCACCAGCCTTTTAACCTGTTTCACTACCAGTGTTCCTTTAGTTTAGATAAAATTCCCTTTATAGAACAACACCATGCTATTAACATCAGAGGAAAGTCTTCCCCTCAGGAGTAGTGATGGAGTGTGCTGAACCATCAATACACCCGCCTTGGTCTTTGCAGGGAAACAAAGGTGAGGCTTTGGCGCTGTTTGTGCTAAGAGCTCCAACTCTAATGTCAGTTTGCGCTGGGTTTGCAGCTTGGTAACTTTTTATTTGTTGTGTGATCTCGGTCAAATTCTTTATTTTTATCCATGTCAATTTAATAATAGTACTTGTCCCATAGATTGTGATAAGCTTTTAATGGAATCAATAATCAATTAAATGCTAAAAAGAATGGGGACGGGGTGGGGGCAGAGTGGTTAATTGCAGCTGAAGTTTGCCTGCCATTATGGAGATTGCTGACTGGAAGGAGATGCAGTGGACGCATAAAAAATCAATAAACAATATAATTTTGGAGAATGAGAACTTTGATATGGAAAATAAAACCTGGGTGTGCGTGGAGAACAGTGAGGAGGGGCTTGGGTGGTACGGAAGATTTACACAAGAAGATATTTGACCCTCAAGAGAAGATGGTAATTGTATAGCCAGGACTTGTTAAGAGTGAGAATACCACACATAGTGTTATCTTTAAATTTTAATATGGCAATTATTTCTGCTACTGTCTTTTGAGTTTGCAACCGTAAGTGGTTATTATCACCTTCTAAGGCCTTTTTCTGCAGCCTTCAGTCAACGGAATTAACAAGAAAGAAACATGATTAGAGAAAATGGCTTTATTGCTATTTACTCACAAATAAGGCATTGACCTTGCTAGAAGTCAGAGACCTGGACAGACCCTGGCCTGAGTGTGAACACTCACATCACCTTTGACAGGCAGCTTCAGATGAAGCAATTTCATCTCAAGTTTCTGTGATGAGTTACTATTCTCTGAGCCTGAAACAAAATAGATGAGAGTTGAAATAGACTTATTTATGGGGAATAATAAATTCTTGATGTTGAGATGCAGTCTGTATTGAAAGCTGCAGTCTTTGACCTTCTGCAACAAGCACTTTAAAGTCCTCCTCAGTTTCTGTAAGTGAGATCACCGCGTTCCATATGCATAATACAGGTTGTTGATGAGTCTTCCTCCAATCACGACATCACATTTCTCCTCATAGAGCCCGGCCTTTCAAATGATCTATTCTGCATATAGATTGAAAAGGTGTGGAGAAAGGATACACACCTGGTACACTTCTTCCTTGATTTTGAACCATTCAGTGTTCTCTTGCTCTGTTTGGACAATCACTGGTCTAGGTATAGGTTTCACATGGGCATAATCAAGTGTCCTGGGATTCCAATTCTTCTCAAGGTTAGGCTTAATTTCTTGTGATCCCTTAAGTCAAATGCCTTTGCAGAGGTGACAAAGTACAAAGATACATTTTTCTGCTACTCTCTGCTTTGAGCCATTATCCATCTGACATTAATAACGATATCCCTAGTGCTACAACCTCTTTTAAACCCTGCTTGTATTTCTGGTGGTTCTTTGTTGATGTACTAGTCTAGTCATTTTTGGGTTATCTTCAGCAATACTTTGCTTGCATATTATACTAGTGATACTGTTTGGTAATTTCCATATTCTTTTCAATCCTACAATCACCTTTTTTGGGGAATGAGAATAAATATGGATCTCTCCCAGCCAGTTGGTCAGGTAGCTATCCTCCAGATTCCAGGGCATAACCCGAGAGCACATTTAGAGCTGCATCTGTTTGTTGAAATATATAAATTAATATTCCATTAATCAGTTTATGGAATTAGTTTTTTGCCAATTTTTTCAGAGTAGCTTGAACTTCCTCCTTTATTAAAATTAGTTCTTGATGCTATTTCCTGAAATAGTTCTGTGTCCTGAAACCAGTTCTTCCTGGCACAGTGACTGTGTAATCCTTCCATCTTCTTTTGAGTCTCCCTGTATTATTAAGATTTTGACTGTAGCATATTTAAGTATTGCAACTCAAGACTTGAATTTGTCCTTCGTTCCTTCAGTTTGAGAAATGCTGAGTGATTTTTTTCCCCTTTTGATTTTGCACATTTCTATATAATACTTTGCTTTGTCTTCCCAAGCAGCCAATTAAATCTTCTGTTCAACTCTTTAACTTCCTGATTTCTTCCCTTTGTTTTAGCTTCTAAGTGCTCCAGTGCAATATATAAAATTTCTTTTGACATACATTTTGGTCATTTTTTCCCCCTCTTGTTTTTGTAATGACCTTTTTATTTCTTCATGGATGATCTCAACATCAGGAAAACAATGATTCTCACCATCAGGCTAATTGGCAGCCTCTTGATAGGTGGTGAAAAGACTGAGGTTGTTAACAGTTTCATCTTACTTGGATCAACAATCGACATTCTTAGCATTAGTACTCAGGAAATCATGAAATCAAAAGATAAATTGTTTTGGGGAAAATATGCTGTCAAAGACCTCTCCAGAGTGTGAAGAGCAATAATGTCAGTCCAGAGAGTTGATGCCTTTGAACTGTGGTGCTGGAGACAAGTACTGAACATACCACGGACTGCCAAGAGAATAAACAGGTCTTTTCTAGAGAGGGTGAAATAAGGTTGCTTCTTGGAGGCAAGGATTTTTAAACTTCATCTGATATACTTTGAGTATGTGGCCAAGAGGGACCAATCTCTGGAGAAGGACATCATGCTTGGAAGGGTAGAGGGTCCGCACAGGAGAAGAAGACCTTAGATGAGATGAGTTGACGCATCACTGTGGCAATAGTCAGGTGTGCCGGAGATGGTGAGGTGGATTTATAAGATCATGCAAGGTTCAGAGCTGTTGTTGATAGGGCTGCTATGAGTTGTAGTTGATTTGCCGGCCCATAAAAACAACAACAACAAGGACAGTAATTAATTGGAACCTCCACTGTGGCCACAGAAGCATGGAAGTTACCTTCCCTGGTGAGAGATTGTTCTGGGTAACCTAGAAACAAATGACCAGGGAATAGTCTCACTCCACTCTTTACCCTGCAACCTTGATTAGGTTTTCCCCTACTGGCTTCTCCTTCCAGTCACCATTGGAGCATGTGTCTGGGGTCTCCTTTTCACTCCCTCCCAAATCTAGTCATTGTCGTCTCATTGATCCCTTACCTTCCTCCCCACTTGAGGTCATTGCTTCCCCATGTCTTTCAATGGCTTTGCTGGGCTATCAGTAGTTCCCTTCTGGGCTCTGCCTCTCTTCAGTCTCTCACCCTCTGTTCCGTCACTAGTGTGACTTGAAACACTTGACTCTATTAGTTTTTAAAGGTTAAGGTATCAAAGAACTTGATCCAGACCGTTTTCTCTTAGGGAGTTGACTCCAAACTCCATGCTATCCAGTCAGTTCCAACTTATAGCCACTGGGTTTCTGAGGCCGTGAATCTTAGCAGGAGACTACCTTCCCAAGTTGCAGCTCATGAGAAACAGCGTTTTGATCAGTAGTGCAACACTCGACAAACTAGGCCCCCAGAATTCTTTGCACATTGTTCTACACCTTCAAGTCAGAACTGCCCCTTATCTGACCTTCTAGTTGGTTTTCAGAAGCACTAATTGCACAGAAGATTTCCCATCTTCCTCCCGTGGAGCAGCTAGTAGATTCGAACTGTGTGCCTTTGGGGTACAGAGCAACTCTTTACCACTAAGGCCCCCTCTGCAGATTATACAGTAGTAATTCCTAGATTGTGCAACTAAGATGGAAATAACACAATGAGTGGCTTTGAAGAACAGGCACTTACTGTCTCACAGGTCAGGAAGCTTAAAGCGTGAATTCAGGACTCTAGGCAATATTCTCTCTTTCTCTCCCATTGCCTCTGGGAGAAAATCCATGCCTCTTTCAGTTTCTGGAGTCCTGTGCTCAATGTTTCCTTGGTGATCTTCATCCTTCCTATTTCTCCTCCCTCCCCAATTCCATTTATTGTTTGCTTATCTTTATGTCTCTACTGTTCCTTATAACTCAGAGGTGAATTGATGTAGGAAAAATTCTACACTGATGAAACCTCACTAACGTAACAAAGAAAACTCTTTTCCCAAGTGAGATTACATTCCAGGGCCTAAGATTACAATACTTTTCTTTTGGGGTGCACTATTCAATTCTAAATGAGATCTTTGCAACCATGATAAAGGAAATAATGTGAAAGATCCTCGAACCCAGTTTTTGTGGATTGAATGCGTGTTTAAAATAGGCATATAAATATTTTAAAATATATGTAAATGCTGTTTTGATTGCAACATGCAAATATATTTACAAAGCTGCTGAATTCATCATTGAGTTTATCATTGTGTGTTTAAGTTACTAAATACTAAATATAGATCTTATAACCCCCTAGCAGTCCATGATAGCTGTTCTTCCAAGATGAGAGTCTTCAAACTTGCACAAGGGGTCTTTAAGCACTCTCTGGAGTGGGAGGCATAAGGATTCAGGACTTTTGTGCACCTGCCATCGCTTGCATCTTCTACTGTCACCAGACTGGTGCTGATAGGTGATTTTTGGGGTTAGGCAGTGAATGTCATCCCTACTGAATTGTACCAGGATTTTTTAAAGTAGGCCAAGTGGTATGCGACATGTTATCTGGGCTTCTACTATCCTTAGGTATACTGGGAGAATCTAATTTGTGGTTCCAATCAGGTATCATTTTAATCTTGTGCATTTGATAGAGTTAAGTGTGCCCAGTTAACACAGTAGACACAAGGGGATTTTAAATGACATGTTTTACAGTTTTACAAATTTATATTCCTGGGTGGGCTTGTGTTGAGTCTGTTACCATCTCTGTTCATTCGGTTTATTCAGCATGAATGTCTGGAACACGCAGCCGTTCTGCTGGCTTGTATCAGATACGCAGTCCCAAGGTGATGAGGGGGGATATCTTCATTATCGGCATAATAGGAGGGAAGCAGACTGTTGGAGGAAACTGCTGGAATATTTCTTGAACTCGCCTTGTGCTATGTCCGGGCTGCTAATTAGAGCCCAGCTACTGGTGGCAGGAAATCAAAGGAGGAAATGATCCACACACTTGGGTAGGATGTTATGACAGCAGTTACTGTGTCCGCTCAGTGGAGAGTTTATCTGATGAGGAAATACAAAGTGAGATGCAGTGATGAGCCTCCAACCTGTGCGCTTCTAGCACCATGTCTCTCTGGAGAGAGGCCACCTGTTCTGTCTGTCCTCCTCCAGCTATGGCTGCATGTGTGCCACAATTTATTTGATAATCTAATTATTTTTTTGCCAATAAAACTAACAGTTAAGTTAGTTTCCCTTGGTACAATGGCTAAATAATGGTCTTCCAAAATACCCAAATACTAATCCCTTGAACCTGTGAATATATTACTTTACACAGCAAGAGTTTTCCATACAAGATTAAGCAAAACATATTGAGATGGGAAGATAATCCTGGATTAACAGGCAAGTTCAATGCAGCACCACTGTCGTTATATGGACATGGTGTGGGAGAAATCGCATTTTGAGAAAGCAGCGTGATGATGGAAATTGAGAATGTCGTGATGTGACTATCGACTAAAGGATGTCAGCAGGCTTTAGCTAAAATGTAGGATGGTATGCTGCATTGGGCAAATGCGCAGTCAAGGACCTCTTCAAAGTACTAAAGAGCAATGATGGCAGTTTAAAAACTAAGATATGCCTGGTTCAAACCACTCTTTACTCACTTAGTTCTTATGCATCTGAAAGTTGGACCATGAGTAAAAAATGACCAAAGAATAATGAATGCATTTGAATTGCGGTGTTGGAGAATAGCACTGAATAACCCATAGAGTGTTAAAAGAAGAAACAACTTTGTCTTGGAGGAAGTGTACCAGGGCACTCCATAGTCAGGAATGGTGAATAGGAGGGTTAATGATGCTGTTACGAGGGACCAGACCTTCGGAAAGGACATCATGTTGGGAAGGTCAGAGAAAGAGAGGAAAACTCAGCAAGATGTATTGATACAGTGATTGTAACAACGGGTGTGAGTGTATCAGAGGTCATGAGGGTAGTACGGGATAGGGCCTCATTCAGATCTGTTTTTCCAGAGGGTTCCTATGACTTGTTGGTGGATTGATGGCACCCCACAACAACATGAGGACTTCAGGAAGGTCCAACTCTGCTTACACCTCAATTTGAATACATAAAGCATTGTGGTATTTTCAGAACAACCTGTATGGGATCCAACTGACAACATCAACTCAAAAAAGTATGTAGGAGGAATACATTGTCACTGCTGCATGTGTATTTCAGTTACCAGCTTCATTCAGCTCCTAACTCATTGCTGTTCACTTTCCCCGTGGAACAAGTTGGCTGGGAAGATGTATCACAGCCATAGCTTTTAAGGACACCAGAAAGATGACCATGAAACCAGAGATAGCCATTCACTGGACAGCAATTACTCTAACCAGCCACAATTTTAAATCCCTGGGAAAGGTATGTGCCTACTTGATCAGAGGTGCAAAGGAGAAGAACCTCAAGGTAAAGAGATGGCTTAAGATGCCCAGCAAGACTCTGAGAATCATTACAAGGATGGTCTCTCACGGTGGAGGTTCCAAGACTTGAGATAATTTCCAGATGAGGATCCACAAGCAACTCATAGACTTGCACAGTCCTGAGATGGTCAAGCAGATCACTTCCATCAGCACTGAGCCTGGAGTAGAGGTTGAAGTTACCATTGCAGATGCCTAGATTAACTGCTTGTTGTTGTTATGTGCTGTCGAGTTGCTTGCTTCTCATAGCCACCCTGTGTACAACAGCGCGAAACCCTACTCTATCCTGTGCCAATTGCACTGCCTCTGACACACCCAACCCGATTATCCCAATCACTGAATCAATCCACCTCATAGAGGGTCTTCCCCTTCTGTGCTGTCCCTCTCCAAGGACCTGACCCTCCTTACAACATGTCCAAAGTATGTCAGACGAAGCCTCAGAATCCTTGCCTCCAAGGAGCAGCCTGGTTTAACCCTCTCCAGGATGAATGTTTGTTTTCTTGGAAGTCCATGATACATTCAATAGTCTTCTCCAGAATCACAGCTTGAAGGCATCAATTCTCCTTCTATCCTCCCTAGTCATTGTCCAACTCTCTGATGCATAACAAGCGATTGCAAAGACCATGGCCTGTATCAGATGCACCTTAGTCTCCAGAGTGACACCATTGCTCTTCAGTACTTTGGAGAGGTCCCTAACAGCAGACTTTTCCATGGCAATACGTCTTTTAATTTTCTGACTGCCGTTGCCAAGAGTTGACTGTGGAGCCAAGCAGACTAAAGTTGTTAACATTCTCAATCTCTTCACCATCCATCCTGATGCTGCCATTGGTCCAGAGGTGAGAATCTTTGTCTTCTTGACATTGAGCCTCAATCCATACTTAAGGCTGCAGTCCTTGACCCTCTGCAGTAAGTGCACGAGGTCCTCCTTAGTTTCAGCAAGCAGGGTTGTGTCATCTGCATAACACAGATTGTTGATAGATCTTCCATCAATCCTGACACCACACTTCTCCTCATAGAGCCCAGCCTCCTGGATAATCTGTTCTGCATACAGGTTGAAAAGGTATGGAGATAGGACACATCCCTGACGTAAACCCTTCCCAATTTTGAACCATGCAGTGTTTCCTTGCTCTGTTCTGATGACTTCCTCTCGGTCCAAGTATAGGTTTTGCATTAGCATGATCAAATGTTCTGGAATTCCCATTCTTTTTAGAGTGAGCCACAGTGTTGTGTTTTTTTTGTTTTAAATTAATTTATTTATTTTTCATTTCAGTGAACATCTACAGAGATTTTGGAATTCCATTCATTCATTGTTGCACTTTTCTCCCCGTCCCCTCCTCCACTCCCCTTCACCCCCATTTGCTCCTCTCCTTGAAAAGCAAAAGAAAAACTCCTTCATTGGTATACAGTCCCCTTCGCACATGCCCCACCCCCACCCCACCCCAAATATAATCCACTCTGCAAACCTCATTCTGTACTCTTATGATAGACACAATGCCCTAAAATGTAATACTTTTAAACTATTCTCTCCCTCATAGACTTCAATGCAGTAAACATAATTTATCCAGTTTTTCTCATTCTTATCCCCACCCCGATGTCAACCTCATTCTACAACAGTGGTACCATATAGCATTTGTCCCTTTGTGACTGAGATATTTCACTCTGCATCATGTCCTTCAGGGTCACTCATTTTGAATAATATTGAATGAGTTCCTTGTTTTTCAATGCAGCATAGTATTCCATTATGCGAAAATACCACAGCTTCTCTACCCACTCGTTTGTTGATGGGCATTTAGGTTTTTTCCAACTCCTTGCTGTAGTAAATAAAGCAGCGATAAACATGGGTGTGCATATATCTACTTGGATGTCATTTATGGTCTCTTTAGGGTATATTCCCAGTAGTGGAGTTGCTGGGTCAAATGGTATCTCTATTTACAACTTTTTGAGAAAGCACCACATCACTTTCCACAGTGGTTGCACCATTTTACACTCCCACCAACAGTGGATAAGGGTTCCAGTCTCTCCACAACCTTGCCAGCATTTGTTGCTTGCTGTTTTGTTAAATTTTGCTAGTCTTACTGGGGTGAGATGATATCTCATAGTTGTCTTGATTTGCATCTCTCTCAGAGCTAGGGGTTTTGAACATTTCTTCATGTGCTTGTTGGCCATCTGAATGTCTTTCTTGGTGAAGTGTCTGTTCATATCCTGTGCCCGGTTTTTTATTGGATTATTTACCTTTACCTTGTTGTGGTGCTAAAGTATTTCATAAATTCTAGATATAAGTCCCTTATCTGACATGTCATTGTGGGTTTTTTTTGTTATCAATAAATAATCAATTCATTAAACTAAGTTAACTGCTTTAATAAATTGATTATTGATAACAAAAATATGCAGGAAACTAGTGAGAAGCGAGTAGAAAATTATTTTTGTGTGTATTCTCAACAAGAACAACAAAAGAGTAAATTTTAAAAGATGAGACTCATTTCAGACTAGTTGTTATAGGCTACTGAGTTAGTGTAATAGCAGCAGTAGAAGACAAATATACTTGATTTAACTCAAGAGTTTTACTTGAAACCAATTATTTCAATAACTTAACAACTGTTACATAATTTTGATTGTTGAAAGATTGTTGTTTTTATGTGCCATTGAGTTGATTATGACTCATAGCAACCCTATGCCCAATAGTTCTGAACTGTGTTCTATCCTGAGACAATCTCACTCTTGGACACACCTACCATCATTACTCCAGGGATCGTGTTGATCCATCTCATCCTGGGTCTTCCTTTCCTGTGTTGTCCCTTGACTTTTCCAAGTATGATATCTTTCTCCAAAGACTGGTCCCTCCTGGCTACATGCTCAAAGAACATAGAGTCTCAAAGTCCTTGCCTCCAGAGAGCAGTATAGTTTCACCCACTGTAGGACAATAATATTCCAAAAGTATCTACTCATAACTTTTTAATTGCCATCAAGCATACCACAATCATGATGACTCCTTGTATTGTGGGAAAAACTACTCCAAAGAGTTTTAAAGGCTTTAACCTTTCAGAAAAAAGAAAAAAATCATCAGACTTTGTTTCTGAAGAGCTTCTCTCTGAATTTGAACCACCATAATTTTAGCAAGTAGTCGAGCACTTTAATTATTTGCATGCTCAGAGACTTCTATGTATGTAAATAAATAAATGAAGATATTTTAGCTTTAAAAGTTTTACTTAAGTCCTATGTGAAAGAGGCAAATGTCATACATAATTTAAAAAAGAGGTCAAGTAGCAGAGTTTGATATGGGATAAAGGGTGCTGAAGACACAGACTGAGGTATAACTGGATTTCCAATGGTTGAGAGAGGGCAATCAATTGAAGCTCTCCCAGATATGACAGAGATTAACTACATTTCTACTAGCTTCTGGCAATTCAGAGTTCTAAAAGAGCTCAAAAATAATGAATAGGATCAGGTCATTTGGAGGGGTACTTTCTAGACCTCCTCCAAATTAGATACTTTCTAGATTATATAGTTTCCCATTGATAAATGCATTTCCTGTGTACTGTTAATGGTCTAAATCAGGGATGAGTAAATTGCAATCTGTGCCTTGTGTTAGACCTGATCTCATTTCTTTTTGTAGAGCTTATCTCACAGTCAAATAATTGTTTTTACTGATGAATAATTGCAATTAATCTGTGGACAGACAATACTAACTTCGTACCCTCACTAATGAAATGCTGTTTCCAAAGTAATGCGGTCTTACTTGCAGACCTACACTACAGAAGATTTGCTCTCAATTCTCGTTAGCATATTTTGAATTTTAAAAGCTGTGGGCATTTCTTCTGTCTTGTTATGTAATTACTTAAATAATATCATTAATTTTGCTTCTTGGTCTGCAAAAGCTAAACTATTATCATTTCATCTTCCATAGGAAAAGTTTGCTGATCCCTGTTGTATGTCTTTGCCGGTTTTTATCTAACTATCCAATATATTGATCTAGGACAACTTATTTGACTTTCTAATTGCAAATTATACTGGTTTACTCAAAATATTCAATACTGTTTTGAAGTTGGAAATGGTTTTAACTGCTGTGGATGGAATTTTATCCATCTAACAGATGAATTGAAGTCTTTACCCCTGAGTACATGTGAGTGTAAACTTACATGGAAATTAGATCTTTACAGATGTAATCTGTAACTCATTGCCTCAAACCCAAACTAACTCATAGTGGACTCACCCCTCGGGTTCTAAGGCTATAAACTACCCAACAGGAAATTATCTTTATCCCAAGGAGCAATTGGTGGATTTGAAGAACTAGAGAGGTGCATGCAGCCTTTGGGGTAGGAGTGCAATTAACATTGAGTCAATTCTAACTCAGCGTTGTTGGAAGCTATAAATTGCACAGGAGCAGATTGCTTATTTTCCCACCCCAATAACAGCTGGAGGATTCAAACTTCTGGAAACTTGTAGACTTAGAGGTAGAAGTGCAACATACTATGGACCATGCCAACAGAGCTCCTATATTAAATGAGCCTTAAATGAAATGACCTTCCCTTTAATAAAGAAGAATATTTGGAAGCAGGAGTGGCATCCACTTCTTAAACAACTTACCTCCGGAAACTATGAACTTTGATAAATTTTGATAATTGTAAAGAGGGTATAGGCCTTTTGTTCATAGGGTTGCTATGAGTCATGCTCTACTTGAAGGCAATCAACAACAACATAGAGGGAAGTTGTCTGTATGAAGCCAAGGGCAGAGTTGATGTGATACATCCATGAACCAAGGAATGTCAAGAATTGCTGTGAATCATCATAATCTGGGAGAGGGTAACGAAGGTTTCTTTTTAGAATTTTAAGTGAGAATGTGACTCTGTTATTGTTAGGTGCTGTTGAATTGACTTCAATTTACAATAACACTATGTACATAAGAATGATACTTTGCCTCATCTTGCCTGATCCTGTGCCTTCTTCACAAACCATTGTTGAAGCCAATACTTGCCAATCTATCTCATTGAAGGTCTTCCTCTCTTTGACTTACTTTCCATTTCTCTAAGAATGATGTCTTTCTCCAGGCACTGGCTTTTTCTGGTAATGTTGCGGAATGTTGCGGAAGAACGGAGGGTCTTTGGCCAGGACAGATCGCCTAAGCTCTGGATAAGTGCAAGCCTCCCAGTGACCTTTAATATGGGGTAGAGAAAGCTCCCCTGTGTTTGGCTGTACTCACTTGAGAAAGCTCACCGCCTAGGAAGACGGCAGCCCATCTGTTGAGCTGGGAGTAGTCTGCAAGAGGCTGAGGCTCTCCTAACCAATCCTCACGTCCC
This sequence comes from Elephantulus edwardii, assembly GCF_000299155.1. Classification (NCBI taxonomy): domain Eukaryota; kingdom Metazoa; phylum Chordata; class Mammalia; order Macroscelidea; family Macroscelididae; genus Elephantulus; species Elephantulus edwardii. The sequence continues at coordinate 6,007,357 of NW_006399929.1, read as the reverse complement.
ACGTCTGGAAACCCACCCTATCTGGTCTTCATGTTTACATGTTTGTATATAAGTGCAGGGCTTAGCCCGATAAAATTGAGCTGGATTGACTCTCTGATCCTCTTCCAGAGTGGTGTATCTGCTCATGCTTACCCCATCAGGGTGTCCCTGTTAAGTTGCCAGCAAATAGACAATGGTAATACATCCAAAGTACATGAGATGTCCTTTTCCAAGGACAGTTCCTCCTGGTGTTTGTTGTTGTTATGTTCCTTCGAGTCGCGTGCGACTCATAGTGACCCTATGTACAATAGCCCTAAACTCTGCCCTGTCCTGTGCCAATTGCACACTCTCCGATACACCCATCCCAATTACCCCAGTCACTGAATCAATCCGCCTCACAGAGGACCTTCCCCCCCTGCACTGTCCCTCCACCCTCCCAAGCATGATGTCCCTCTCCTAGGACCTGTTCCTCCTTACAACATGTCCAAAATATGTTAGACGAAGCCTCAGAATCCTTGCCTTCTAAGAGCCACCTGGTTTAACCCTTTCCAGGATGAATCTGTTTGTTTTCTTAGCAGTCCATGGTACCCTCAGCCCTCTTCTCCAGCACCACAGCCCAAAGGCATCAATTCTCCTTCTATCCTGCTTAGTCATTGTTCAATTCTGATGCATAACAAGTGATTGCAAAGACTATGGCCTGTATCAGATGCACCCTAGTCTCCAGAGAGAAACCATTGCTCTTCAGAACTTTAGAAAGGTCCCTAACAGCGGACTTTCCCATGGCAATACATCTTTTAATTTCCTGGCTACTGGCACCAAGAATGTTGATTGTGGAGCCAAGCAAACTAAAGCTGTGAACAATCTCAATCTCTTCACCATCCATTCTGATGCTGCCAATTGGTCCAGAGGTGAGAATCTTTGTCTTCCTGACATTAGCCTCAATCCATATTGGAGGCTGTAGTCCTTGACCCTCTGTAGCAAGCATTTCAGATCCTCCTCAGTTTCAGCAAGCAGGGTTGTGGTGTTTGCATAACGCAGATTGTTGATAGATCTACCACCAATTCTGACACGACATTTCTCCTCATAGAGCCCAGCCTCTGTTCTGGGCTCTGTTCTGCATACAAGTTGAAAAGGTATGGAAACAGGTCACATCCCTGGTGTACGCCCTTCCCCATTTTGAACCATGCAGCGTTTCCTTGCTCTGTTCTGACAACTGCCTCTTGGTCTAAGTATAGGCTTCGCATTAGCACGATCAAGTGTTCTGGGATTCCCGTTCTTCTCAGAGTCACCCACAGTTTATGGTCCACATAGTCAAACGCCTTTGCATAGTCAATGAAACACAGATAGACATTCCTCTGGTATTCTGTTTTCAGCTAAGATCCATCTAACATTAACTACAATATCCCTAGTACCATGACCCCTTCTAAACCCAGCCTGGACTTCTGGTAGTTCTCTGCTGATGTGCTGTTCCAGTTGTTTTTGGATAATCTTCAGTAGAATCTTGCTAGCATGTGAAATCAATGATATTGTTCTATTGTTTCCACACTCTATTGGGTCACCCTTCTTTGGAATGGGAACAAATGTAGATCTCTTCTAGTCAGTTGGCCAAGTAGTTGTTCTCCATATTTCTTGGCATAACTTGGTAAGCATGTCCAGGACAGCATCTGTTAGCTGAAATATGTCAATTGGTATACCATCTATTCTTGGGGCCTTATTTTTTTTGCTATTTCCTTCAAAGCAGCCTGAACTTCTTCCTCCAGCACCATATAAGGCTGAGCAATCTCTTCCCATACGATTATTAACTACCTCTGAAACCCCAGCAGTGGGTCAGCTATGGGTTGGACTTATACACAACAATCACAAGAAAGCCATATAAAATATAAAACATACCCCCAAACCCTCCACAAAACGTATATATTTTTAAACTATGGTAAATATATAGGTAACAAAACATTTGGCATTTCAATAATTGTCACATGTATTATGCAGGAACATTAAATTTGCTCATCAAGTGTTAAACCACCACACTTAACTATTCCTGACTATTTCTCCAGGCATTATATCTTCTCTTCTCTCTCCTTCCCACTCACCCCGGCTTGCTGCTGTTGTTGTGTACCTTAAAGTCAGAACCTACTCATAGCTGACCCCAGAGAGTTTTTCAGAGACCAAACCGCACAGGGAGGAGGTTGCCTCTCTTTCTCTCAGAGAATAGCTGGTGGATTTGAACCCGTTTTGGGGTTGGCAGCACAACTCCTTACTCATTTGGCCATCAGCGTTCTCTCCACCCTGGCTGTTGGTGGTGTGTACTGCTGAGTCAGAACCAATCCATTAGCTGACCTCCCAGGGGGCTTTCGGAGGCAGTAAATCACGCTGGCGGAGATTGCCCATCTTTTTACCTACAGAGCAGCTGGTAGGCTCAGACTGTCTATCTTTACATTAGCAACACAATTCTTTACCATTAATTATGACTCAGGGCACCCAAGAACAAAAGCAATAGGTCACCAGAGCTCTGGGCGCCTAGTGGTAAGAAACTGCTGCAGCCTTACCCTGGATAGACACCATTTAAAAAAAA
>NW_006399929.1:5994034-6004701 GCF_000299155.1 Elephantulus edwardii | reverse complement strand
CCGACCCCCACCCCCACTCCCAGACTCTGGTCTCTATACACTGACCTGTGTATAGGCATTTCATATAAATGGTAACAAACAACATTCATTCTTTTGTAAATAATTCATTTCACTGTACTGAATCCTCATGCTGAAGGGTTGACTGCTTCCTCCCAGGGATGGTGTGAAAAAAAGCAAGGCTGGGAGCTGAGGGGAAATAAATTCCAAGGCTCTAGGACAAGTCAGACAAGTAAGACAGGGATTTCCCCCAGGCGGTGGCCTGGAGTTGGCCCCCTCCGCAGGGTGGGAGCACAGAGGCTCCAGTGCCTCTGAGGACTAGTCAATTGTATGTGAAGCAATGCTTTGTTTCTTCTGTTAACAAACTATTTATGCAGCTCTTTGGGGGGAACTGTGCGCCCCTCCCTCAGCTGACAATGAGAACTGAGTTAGGAGGAAGGTGGAAGGAATCCACAGCAGGAAGGTTGACAAACGCTGTAGACAGGTCTTTACTGGGATGAAAAATGTAATGGCTATAGTCAACAAAGGCAAATAATTACTGTCATTTTGAGATCGGAAGTTTGGTCTTTAGACCCTTTGCTTTCTCTCTGTACTTTTTCTCTGGTCCTGGAGTGGGGTTCACAGAGTGGCCTGAGCACCCCGCAGATACAAATAGTGGAGCATGCTTCCACTGGGTGGACCAGTACCTGCCCATTACCTTCTGGGTTTTGTGTGCATTGGCGGGGAACCCACAAAAAACAAAACAAAACAAAACAAAACAAAACAAAACAAAACACAGCACAACTAGACCCCAAAATCCTTAAGGGTGAAAACTGTTTTAAAAGAGTCACTCTTCTTGTTGACATCCCTTTATATTTTTTTGCTCAGACTTTCTTCCCAGCGGGGTCATATTCAAAGCTGCTTATAGTCAGAAGCAGGGAGAAAAGAGAGAAAAACTCACAGCAATGAATAGGAATGAAATGTTGGATTTAGGACAAAAACTTGGGAAGTCGGATGAATTCAGAAATTTCCTTTTGGGCTCCTCTCTGGTTCTGAAGCTTGGTGTCGGTAAACATGCGGCTGCTTGTCATTCTAGAAACATCGGGGACCACTGAATAACTGATGCTCGCATGTTCTGTTAGGTTTGGCACTGAAGGCACAATTAAACCCGAAACAAACCCAGCCCAATCCAGCCCGTTACATTGTTTCCAGCTCATAAAGACTCAGAGTAGAACCTCCCCACAGGCTGTAATGGATGCAGCAGTTCTAAGCTGTCCTGTAGGTTGAAGTGAGATTGTGTTTTGCCATTGTTTTTAATGTAAAGTTTTTATTTTATACTGGTTTATTGACAAAGTTTGTATACACTGTGTTCCCACGTCAGATCTTTCCAATTTTCTTTACCCACCCATCAAATTGTGTGACCCTATAATTGCCCCACTACTCGTCCTCACCCTTCTGCTCCTACTCCCCCCCCTTAGATCCTCAAACACATTTTACTTGTTACCTTTCTGTTTCTAAATAATGATCTTATACAGTATGTACAAGATGGGACTGAGTTAGTTCACTTACCATAATGCCCTCCAGTCCCTTCCAAGTTAGGTAGTTGTTGTTGTTGTTGTTGTTGTTATGTACCATCGAGTCGTTTGCGACTCATAGCGACACTATGTACAGCAGCCCTAAAATGTGCTCTATCCTGTGCCAATCTCATTGTCTCTGACACACCCATCCCCATTACTCCAGTCACTGAATCAATCCACCTCATAGAGGGTCTTCCCCTCCTGCCCTGTCCCTCCACTCTACCCAGCATGATGTCCCTCTACAAAGACCTGTCTCTCCTTACAACATGTCCAAAGTATGTCAGACGAAGCCCCAGAATCCTTGCCTCCAAGGAGCAGCCTGGTTTAATCGTCTCTACGGTGAATCTGTTTGTTAGGTAGTAATTTACAAAATCTTTGCTCCTATAAAAACAAAACAAAACTAAAACAGACAAACAAACAAATAGCCAAAAAAATAAACAAAATCATTGTTCCTACATGCTGTGTAGTATTCCGTTGTGTGGATGTACGATAATTTCTCAATCCATTTGATTATGGTTGGGCATTTGGCCTATTTCATGTTCTTGCGATGGTGAATAATGCTCCTATGAATATTGGTGTACAAATCTCCATTTGTGCCTCAGTTCTCATTTTCTCAGGCTATATTCTAAGCAGTTGAATAGCTGGGTCATACGGAATTTCTATGTTCATCTTTTTTGAGGAAATGCCAAACTGCCTTCCAGAGTGATTGTACCATTTTACAATCCCACCAACAGTGTGTAAGAGTTCCTATCTCTCCATATCTTCTCCAACATTTATTACTTGCTGTCCTGTTAAACTTTGCCACTGCTCCTAGAGTGAGATGGTATCTCATTGTGGTTTTGATTTGCATCTGTCTTATTGCCAGTGACTTTGAGTATTTCTTCATGTGTCTGTCAGCCATCTGAATATCTTCCCTTTGTGAAAATTCTTTCCGTGTTTTTTGCTCATTTTGTAATTCATTTCTGAAAAACAAAAATGAAGTGGGAGGCATAACACTCCCTGACCTTAAAACCTACTGCATGGCAGTAGTAACCAAAACAGCATGGTACTGGTACAATGACAGGCACACAGACCAAAGGAACAGACTTGAGAACCCAGGAATGGATGCAGCTATTTATGGTCAACTGATATTCAACAAAGAAATAAAACCTATCAAATGGGGAAATAACAACCTTGTCAACAAATGGTGGCAAAATTGGACTGTTATGTGCAGAAAGCTGAAAAAGGATTCACTTATCACACCATACACAACAATCAAATGTGGATCAAATACTTGAAGTAAATCCCCAAACCATAAAGTTCATTAGAGAAGAGACAAACCTGGGATCAAGTTTAGATAATCTAATCTATGGTATAAAGAGCCTGCCAAATACAGCCAGAAATGCACAATCTGGAGAGGATAAAATGAATGAATGGGACCTTCTAAAGATTAAATCTCTGTGCACATCAAAAACTTTTCCCAACAGAGTGAATGAAAAATAAACCTACTGACTGGAAACAAACATTTGGCAATACCATTTCAGACAAGAGTCTCATATCAAAAGTTTACAGAATCCTACAGGGCCTGTTTTGCCTTTGTTTTTAAAAGCTCTTACAGAATCAGAAGGCCACACCTGTCTCTCTTAGAGCACCTGGTGGCTTTGAATCCTTGAAGCATAATTAAAGGTCAGTACTGCTGGTGGGAGCAAATCAATGCAACTAGGAGGAGAAGGGACATTACGTTTAGGGCTAGCGCTAGGTGTTTATCTGGTGTGAGTGCAGAGAAACTCCCCAGTAGCCTCTCCTTTGCCTGTGGAACCTGACTTCTCTGCCTTAAGCTGCAGGGTCTGCTGGTATTTGAACATTTGCACAAGAGCATTGGCCCTCACCTGGGAAGCTCCAGGAAACAGGGCTGCTGGTTCAGGTGGCAGCACTTGGGATCCCTACTCACTTAGGATCCTGAACAGCTGTGACAACATGAGAGTCTGTATATTTTTGACGCCAAGAAACACCTTAGTTGCCTCTCCGACTCTCCTGCCCAATTCCTGCAGGTCGCTGTGAGACCTCAGGGTGAAAAATCAAAATCCCTTCTGCTATGTTGGCATGGCCCCTGCTTTTCCATTGGCTGTGGTCTTGATCTTCTGCTCTTGGTGAATTGTGGGCATGAAGCTGCCCATGGCAGTGCCCTGACCTTGATGAATCACCACCGTAAATAACAGCTACGTGACATTTTCCTCCAAAAGTTCTGTGATACCCATTTTTTCAGGTTTGAGACTTAGTAGACATGTGGGAGCAGGTGCAATCTCTTACTGTTTTTGTGAGGCCATCATGTTGATTATGACTATAACAACCCTATGAACAATAGACCTGAATCCTTTTTCATCCTGTGCCATCTCATTGTCACTTTTCATAAGAGAGAGAGGTTCACCAGAGAGGTTGTAAACTAGCCCGAAGCCACACAGCTAGTACGTGGCAAAGCAGAGAAGCAGCCCTGAGCTGTCTTCTAAGTCTCATCTTCTGCTTTCTCCAAACTATGAGACCACTTTGCATTTCTGTTTTTCTGTGCCTGCTGCTAGAGGGTTTACAGCAGCAACATTCTGTTCAACAAACACCCCCCGTTTGATGACTTCTGCAGTTGGAAACTCTTAGAGTATGACTATGGATGTGTGGGGGGGGAAGGAAGGATTAATCATTGGGTTGTACAATCTGATGGGTGGGGGTGAGGGAAATGAAGTGACTTTGTTCAAATTTGTATTTCAGTTTTGTAAATAAACTAATAGAAAAGTTAAAAAAATAAAGATAATTTAAGGAAAAAAAAATAAAAGGAAGGGAAATGCACTGGCTAAGTGACAGGGCCTCCATGACAGACTCAGAACTGACTGAGACTCTTAGAGTCAGCATGTGACTGTCCCCACTGTTGGTCCTGTTTGGAGCTGACACACTTTGACTAGTGAGACATCCTGACTACAGAATGCCCAGGTTCTTTAGGCTAAAATGGTAACTGACATCATATGATGTGTCTCACTCTGGAATTCAGAAACAAAGGAAGTGATGGTGCTTTGCCAAGTGGATAAAACTAGGAAAGAACGGCCTTCTGACACACAGTGTTGCTGATTGCTAACATAAACCCATCAGCGTTGTCCAGGCAATCTTCAATCAAAGCACCTTAGAGGATAGAGTAGGACTGCTCACAGCGCCATTAAGGGTGTAATCTTTACGAAGCTGACTGTCAAATCCTTCCACTGTGGAGTGACATGGGAGTTTTGCCTGCCAGTCTTTTTTACTATCAGGCAAACTCTTCACCGCTCCACTGTGGTGGTAGTGTTGTTATGTGTCATTGAGTCACCTGTAACTCACTAGTGACCCTATGTACACCAACTCTGAAGCCTGCCCTGTCCTGAGCCAGTCTCACTCTAACACACCTACCATGATTGCCCTGATTACTGTATCAATTCCTTCTAATCCGGGGTCTTCCTCTCCTGCACTCTCCCTCCACCCTTCCGAGCATGACGTCCTTCTCCAAGGACTGGTCCCTCCTGGCCACGGGCTCAAAGTATATGAGACAGAGCTACAAAATCCTAGCCTCCAAGGGGAAACTTAGTTTTACCCTCTCTAAGACAGACTGACTTGTTTTCTTGGCAGTCCGTGGTATGTCCAAGACCCTTCTCTAGCACCACAACTCGAAGGCATCAATTCTTCTGTCATTCCCAGTCATTGTCTAGTTCTCTCTTTTTTTTCTTTTTAGATTTTTATTGGCCACACCACATGATTGTGTACTAAATAACACACTAACAGCAATGGAGGAGAATTTAATTTGCTCTGTGTACTGACCAGCCTTTATCTATGTTTCTCTTTCTATTTGTATCCTTTGTGGAAAGTGACAATTGCCTTCCTTTCTAATTGTACCCATAGGGGGTTCAGATGGATTAATTTCTATGACCTTTATGATTAATGATGTGAGTACTTTTTCATATGTTTATTAGTATTTTTTATGATCGCTTTTAAAATGAAAGCCCTTTTAAGGTCTTTTGCTCTTTTATAATTTGTTATTATTTGGTTATTTTTCTTTCCTCACCGGTTTGTTTTCATATTTCTTACATGTGAATTTTTTTGTTTTATACATATGTGTATATACATATATAATTTGTATATATAGTTATATATATAATTTCATTGTTTATAGGGTGGCGGATGGGGTGTTAATCATAGGGTTGCACAATTCAGTGCGTGGGAGCAGTGAAGGAAATGGGAAGGATCTTTTGTGAAAAACAATATATTCGAAATTTGTAAATGAATCAGTATAAAAGAAATTGGAAAAAATCCCCCGAAAACCAACCAAACAAACCAAGCAAAAACAAGTGCCCAGCTTTCTGATGCATAGTAAGTAATTGGGAAGACTATGTCCTGGACTGACATTGTTGCTTCTCAGTACTCTGGAGAGGTCCCTGACAGCAGATTTTTCCCACTCAATCAGGTTTTTGATTTCCTGATTACTGGTGCCAAGTGTGTTGATTGTAGAGCCAAGGAAACTGTAATTGTTAACAACCTCAATCTCTTCTCCATCTATCGTGATGCTGCCAATTAGCTAGGTGGTGAGAATCTTTGTTTTCTTGATGCTGAGCTTCAGTCTGTATTGATGACCACAATCCTTGACTTTCTGCATCAAGTGTTTCAGGTCCTCCTCAGTTTTCCACGAAGCCCATTACCATTAAGTAGATTCCCACTCATAAGGATACTATAGGACAGAGTAGAACTGCCTTGTAAGGTTTCCAAGGCTGTAAATCTTTCTTAAATCAGATTGCCCATCATTCTCCTGCAGATGGGCTAGTGGGCTTCAACTACTAACTTTTCAGTTTGCAGTCAAATGCTTTAACCAATGTTTGCACCACTGAGCATTGCCCCTTTGCGAATTTTGGATTTGAGTTCTCAGATCAAGTCTGGGCTTGCTGAGTAACAGCTTATGTTCATGTCCTGTTGTTCTTGTTGCTGTGTATTGTAGCATTGGAACCAGCCCTCCGGCAGGTTATCAGAGGCAGTTAATCACATTGGAGGAGATTGCCTATCATTCTGCGGTGGAGCATCTGGTGGCCTCAAACCATGTGTCTTCGGGATTGCAGTGCGGCTTCTTGTCACTAGGCTCCCAGAGCTCCCTATGTTTGTGTCCTAGTGTCATCATGCTACATGCCTCAATGTGAGTAGAAACAGATTCATTCTCTCACAGTTTTGGGCGTTGAGAGTGTCGACCTCTAAAGAAGAATCTCTTCTGTGTTTTTCTGCATTGCTGACAAGTCGATTCTGACTCAGGTAACTCGGTGGACACATTATGACTACCCTGGGGTTTCAGAGCCTAGAAATCTTTTCAGAAACAATCACAATTTTCTTTCATGTAGCAACTTTTGGATTAAAATTTCTAAACTTAAAATTGTCAGTGGGTGCTTAGACTCTGTGTCCTGAATTCCTGAGTTTACAGCTTCACTGTCACATGGCATTCTTCCTCTGACTCTTCCTTTTTCAAAGGACCTCACTCAATTGGGATTAGGGTCCTGAACGGGATTAGGACTCTGCTTGAACAGATCTCATATTTACTGATAACCTTTAAAGAGATTCCATTTCCAAACAGGATCACACTTCAGGTTAGGGCTTCAACATGTCTTTTTTTTCTCTTTCTTTATTGATTTGCATACAATAATTTTACATTGTGTTTCATTTATGTACATTTTTTTTTTTGCCCCTCCCTCCACTCTCCAAACTCTGTGATCTGGTGATTGTCCCTCCACCCTTTCAGTCTTTCCCTTCCACTCTCTTCTTTGGATCTCTATACACATCCTATTTGTTCTCCTTCTGGTTTTACAATAATGGTCTTATGCAGTGTTTGTTCTTAGGGACCACAGTTAGTTCATTCAGTATAACGCTCTCTAGCCTCTCTCCCATTATATAGTATTTTCTAAAGCTGTTGCTCCTCAGTGCTGCATAGTATTCCATTATGTGACTGTACCACTATTTCTCAATCCAGTCAATGGACATTTGGGCTGTTTTCATGTTCTTGCTATTATTACTAGTACTGCTACAAATATCGAGGCACAAATTTCTGTTTGTTTTTCAGTTCAGTTTTCCTTGGAGTGTATTCCTAGCAGTGGAATAGTGGGTCATATGGAATTTCTATGCTCAGCTTTTTGAGGAAATGCCAAACTGCCTTTCAGTGTGGTTATATCATTTTACAATCCCACCAATAGTGTATAAGAGTTCCAATTTCTCCACACCCTCTCCAGCATATATTGCTTACTGTCCTGTTAAACTTTGCTTTTGCAATTGGGCTGAGATGATTTCTCAGGGTGTTTTTGTTTTTACATCTTATTGCCAATGATTTTGAGCAGTTCCTGTGTCTGTTGGCCATCCAAATGTTTTTCTCTCTGAAAGGCCTTTCCTTTTCTTTTACCTATTTTGTAGTTGAGTCATTAGTTGTTGAGTTATCAATCTCTTTTTCTTGTGGAGGCCCTATAGTAGTTTGTAAATTTTTGTTATGAGACCCTTGTCTGAGATGGCATTGCCAAATGTTTTTTCCAGTTAGTATTCTTTTTTTTTTTTAAGTTTATTTTATACTGGTTTACATATGAACAAGTAGATTTTCTTTTCACCCTGTTGGAAAAAGGTTTTTATGCACACAACAACTTAATCTCTAGACAGTTCATTCATCAATGTAATCTTCACCTGACTGTGCATCAGCATGTCCTCTTTAAAAAAATATTTCATATTGGTTTGCTTCAAAGTTTGTAGATATTGTGTTTCATGCTATCCTTTATTCCCATTGTTTCAGACAATCATTCCCACTCATTATATTTTCTAAAACTAATCAACATTGAAGTATGCCCACCATTACCCTGTCTCTCCAGATCCCAGCTGGAGCTGTCTCACTTTCTTTACTCACTCTTCCCTCAACTCACCAACTTGTGTGACCCTACGATTTCCTTCCTGCCCATCCTCACCCCTCTGCTCCTCCCCACCTTGGATCATCGTACACGTTTTACTAATTATCTTTCTAGTTCTACAATAATGGTCTTACACAGTATTTGTCCTTACGGGACTGAGTTAGTTCACTCAGCATAATGTTCTCCTCAATGTGTCTCTCTGTGGGGGAATTAATTAAATTCATATTATTGCTCCAGGGCATGCAGCAATGAAGTCAATATTTGACCACAGGTTTTCCTGCTTCCAGAATTGTATTTAAGGCTTTCTGGTGGTCCAAATATTAAGCACATCACAGCTTATGTAAAGTTTGTTAGTTTGAACCTGCTAAGCAACTTCATGGAAGAAAGGCCCAGGAATCCACTTCTATTATTATTCTAAAGCTAAACTCAATTAAGGATTTTTTTAAAATGTATTTATTAATTTTAATGAAAGTTGACAGAGACTTAGGATTTCCGGCCGTTCATTGTTGAACTTTTCTCCCTGCCCACCCCCTCCTCCCCAAATTCCTCTTCTCCTTGAAAAGTAAAACTCTTTCATTGTTATGCAATCCCTCCCCCAAGTCCACTCCACTGTTCAGCCTTCACTCTGGACTCCTGTCATGACAAGAATACCCAATCATATATCCCCTTTAAACAGATCTCTCCCTCATCTGTTTCAATTAAGGATTTTAACATCTGTGCCAGCCAGAGCTCTGCCCCTCACATTCCATCCTTCCCTAAAGATGACAGCTGGGAGGAACCTCCAGAGCTCAGTTCTATCCTGTGACAAATGGGGTTTCCAGGAGTCAGAATGTATTTCAGACCACAGGCCTGGAAGGGGGTATATGTGTGTGTGTGTGTGTGTGTGTGTGTGTGTGTGTGTGTGTCACTGTGGCATTGCAGCAAATGGAGACTCCTCTCCCAAGCTCACTTCCTCTTAAACACCAGTGGAAATCTAAGATCACAGATGGCTAGCTTTATCCACTTAGGTAACAAGTATTTCTGAGTGCTTCCTGCATGGCATTCAATGTCAATGCTGGATGGATTTGATCTGTCAATATTTTGATTACTGTTGTTGTTCTGCACCACTGAGTCAGAACCGACCCATAGCTGACCCTCTATAGGGTTTTCAGAGGCAGTTAATTGAATGGGAGGGAATTGCCCGTCTTTTTCCCACAGAGCATCTGGTGATCTCGAACCGCGTGCCTTTGGGATTGCAGCGCAGCTTCTTGCCACTAGTTGTTATTAATTGCTGATAAAATTGAGCTCTGTCACACAACAGAGCTACCTTTTCAGCTAGCTGTTGAGTGCTTAACTATTTGTGACACTCAGGGACCTTTCACCCCCTAGAGCCATAACTGCATCCTCTCCTTGTTTCAAAAAATGTCCCACCTAGATCCTGAACTGTGCACAATGTATTTTATATAACAGCCAATTCCTTAAGAGGGATGCTGTAGCAGCTGAGAAGAGGGTACAGCCTTCCACATTTTGTTACATGTTCTTGGTGGTATCTGGGGTGCATGAGCAGAATTTTATGAACCTGAGGGGTAGGAAGGACCCCAAACTCCCCTCTACTGCCAAGCTTGCCACTGAATGTTTTCACAGCAAATAAGAAGAGCCATGATAAATATTTCAAAGCCTGAACGCAAGTTTTACAGCATCACAGCCTTACAAATGTACTAACCCAGCTACAAATCTCCCGTATGAGTGCATTAAGGTGATTCATAAGAATAGAAAATTCATCCTTGTCAGCCAGGGTGGAGCAGGACAAATTACTGGTGGGCAGACTATTATGCTTCTTCTTAGTACTTTCAAAATTACAGCTGACATTTATTTCTAATAAGTCGTGGTGAAATAGGTGAAATAGTTTACCTGGACTATAAGGTAGAAAAGTCCTCTTTTTCTCCCCTAGCCACATTTTTTTTTAGTTTATAATAGATAAACCACCCAGTAAAGAGGATGCTTTATTAAAAGCATAAGTGACAGCTTGTCCCAGCAAATCAACACCAATTGAAAACAGGCCATTGACAGTATGATTTTTGGGGAGCTCTGGTGGCCTTGGTGGTAAGGAGCTGCAACTACAATCCCAGAGGCACACGGTTCAAATCCACCAGATGCTCTGCCGAGGAAGGAGAGACAATCTCCTCCTGTACCAGTCAGATCTGATTTGACGGTACACTCACACAAAAAT
>NW_006399929.1:5947413-5993934 GCF_000299155.1 Elephantulus edwardii | reverse complement strand
ACACAAAAATAATAATAATAATAATAAAAATAAAAAAGACAGTATGATTTTTCTATTAGGTTGTTTGTAGCTGATTCACAAAGAATGGGGGGAAAAAAGATAGTATCATTTGCAACTATCAATGGCAACACCAATTACTTTCATAATTTTTAAACTGTGTGAGGGAAGGCTGTTGGCCAGGCAGTCAACTAATGTTTGTGAAAGGATGGACGTGTGTGTGTGTGTGTGTGTGTGTGTGTGTGTGTGTGTGTTACTACCCCCATCTTAACTACAAGAGCACACTGCTGGGTTTAAAATCAGGAAAGATAATACAACTGGGCTCTATTCTCTCTCCACACTTACTCAATCTGTGTGTTGAACAAGTCATTTAATTAGCTAGACAATATGAAAAAGAATATGGCATTAAGATTAGATGAAGGCCCACCAACAGTCTGTATTTTGCAGACCAGACAACCTTTCTTACAGAAAGTGAAGAAGACTTGAACTACTTATTGAAGAAGATAAAGGATTACAGTCTTCAATCTGGGTTACAATCTAGAGAAATAGAGACAGTTTCTTGAACATCAAGAAGACAAAAATCCTTACCACTTAACCAAGAGGCAATGTCATGATGTTGTTATGTGCTGTTGAGTTGCCTGCAAATCATAGTGTCCCCATGTACAGCAGCTCTGAAGTCTGTCCGGTCCTCAGCCAGTCTCACTGACTCCTACACAACTACCTGCATTATACCAATTACTGTCTCAATCCACTTCATCTGAGGTCTTCCTCTCCTATGTCATCCCTCCACCCTTTTGAGTATGATGTCCTTCTCTAAGGACCAGTCTCTCTTGATCATGTGCCCAAAGAATGTATGTTGTGAGAGAAGGAGATAAGTTTGAAATTGTCAACTATTTCATTTTGCTTGGACCTACAATCAACACCAACGGTAGCAGCAGTCAAGAAATCAAGAGACAGGTTGCATTGGTGAAATCTGTCAAGGACATCTCCAAAGCTCTAAAGAACAAGGGTATCAATTTAAATACCAAGGGATGCCTAACACAAGCTATGGTATTATTGATTGCTGCTTATGCATCTGAAACTTGGACAATGCACAGTGACCAAACTATGGTGACCAAAGAAGAGTGAGTTGTAGCGCTGGCAAAGAGTACTGAAGATACCATAGACTGCCAAGAGAGCAAGCAAAGCTATCTTGAAAAAAGTGCAGCCAGAATGCTCATTAGAAGCAAGGATGATAAACTTCATCTCACACACGTACAGCTTGTTATCCGGATGAGCTAGTCTTTGGAAAAACCTATCATTTTGGGAAAAGTAGAAGGTCTGTGGGAGGAAAGCCCTCAGTGTGATGGACTGATATAGTGACTGCAGCAATACACTCGAGTATGCTGGGGATTGTGGTGATCGTGCAGGATAGAGAAAGGTTCACATTTGTTGCTCATCGGATTACTATGAGTTGCAGTGGACTCGACAAAACCTACCAACAGTAGCAACCTTCACTGCCCTTCAGAGAATCCTCCTACTTGCTTGCTTTCTGCAGTTTGGTTTGGAACTTGGTTCAGAGTCAAATCTGCCTGGAAGGGCTAATGCCCACTCTCCTTTACTCAGAACAGCCTTGTTGATAAGATTCGATGAAAAGAGGAAACAAACTCAAAGTCTGATAATTTGTGGGAACACTGACAGTACAGGGCATGTACTCTATCTACTAAGCACTGTTCATGGGGCTGGATGTATGTATCAAACCTTCTTGTTAAATGTTGTAGAGTTGGTTCTAAGGTTCTAATTCCTAGCAACCACACACAAAATGCAACATTGCCCCCTCCAGTGACTCCTCACAGCGGTTTGCTTTCTGTTCTTGATACCGTTGTTACAGCCACTGTGTGCCTCTTGTTAAGGGTCTTCCTTTTTTTGTCTGCTGATATGTAAGCATGATATCTTTACCAGGGATTGACTCCTCTTGAAAATAGTGTGTAAGGCAAAGTCTTCTAATCCTTATTTCTAAGGAGCATTATTGCTGTATTTCTTCCAACTCTGATGAAACCATTTATTTTCCAGGTTTCCAGGAGCAAATAAATTTAGAAGATAGCTACCTGGTCAACTGACTGGAAGAAATCAATATTTGTTTATGTTTCAAGGAAAAAAATGATCCAAGAGAATGTGGAAATTATCAAAGTATTGTTAATATTAAATGAAAGTAAAATTTTGCTGAAGATTATTAAAAAAAATGAAATAGTATGTGACCAGGAAAATGTCTTCGTTTCAAGCTGGATTCAGAAAAGACATGGAACAGGGCATATCAACACGAATGTTAGATATATCTAGTCTACAAGTCCAGAAAACCAGAAAGGTGTTTGGTTGTAATTATTGTAATACTTCTTATGAATTATGCAAAATAATTTACCTGTGTGGATCATAACAAATTATGGATTCCATCAAAAAGAATCTGAGTTCCAGAACACTTAATTGTGCTCATGAGAAACCAACACAAAGATGAAGCAGTAAGCTGAACAGAACAAGGGAATATTGCATGGTTTAAAACCAGGAAAGGTGTGCATTAAGTTTGCAACTTTTCTTCATACCTATTCAATCTGTATGCTGAGCAAATCATCCTAGAAACGGGCCTATATAGCATCAGGATTGGAGGAAAAAGGAGCAGAATGTGCATTATGTGGATGACATAATCGTGACTGTACAAAGCGAAAAAAGAAAAAGGCAAAGTATTTACTGAAGAGCCTATGTCCTTCCATGTGGATTACATCCCAACCTAAAGACAGAAATCCTCACCACTGGACCAACAGGCAGTATCACGGTAGATAGAGGGAAGAAAGCGAAGTTGCCAAGGATATACTTTTACTTGATTCCACAATCAACACCCATTGTTAGTAGCAGTCAAGAAATCAAAAGACATATTGTGTGGAGAAATCCGCTGTCAACTTTTGTGTCAGTAAAACTGCCAACAAAAATGACAAAATGCTCACAACTTAAACAAAATAAACAGACTGCATATTGCTATCACGACCTTTCCATCCATCCATCCATCCATCCATCCATCCATCCATCCATCCATCCATCCATCCAGTGTCTCTTAAGGACTGAATTGTGTCTCCAGAAGGCTATCTTGAGGTCCTAATCTTTGAGATCTATGAATGAGACCTTGTTGGGAAGTATGGTAGGGTCTTTGCAAATGTAATTATTTAAGTTAGTAAGGTTTCATAAGTGGAGAAGTTAATAGATTATAACTCAGTATGATTAGTATGTATAAGATCACTATTATAAAAGGTAGAAAGGTTTACAAAGAGAATAATTTTAATATTCTTAAAATGGAGGAGGAGAGGAGTGAGTAGAAAATGAATAAACCCATAATAAACAGTAAGATGAGTGAGGGGGAGGGTGGTAGAGAATGAATGAATAATTCAACATTGTGGATAATATAATTAATATTACGATATGTGTATGAATGATTGAAAAACTGAAAATGTATTGCTATGGAGTCAAAGCTGTTTCACAGGCTGTAAATCTCCTGAGAAGAGATGGTCCATCCTTCTCCCACAGAGCAGATGGTGGATTTGAGTTCCTGCCTTTGGGTTAGGGAGGTCTGGTGGCTTAATGGTCAGCAATTGTGCTGCCAACACTGACACACAGGGTTCCAATGAACCAGCTGTTTTGCGGGAGGAAAATGTGCAGTCGCTTCCCATGGGATTTATTGCCTCTCAAAACCCAATGAGTTAGATTGGAAGTGAAGCTACGTTCTAGTAGGCAATCTTCATTAAATTTCACTCAAAACACAGTGAAAATGAAAGAAAAGATAGAGACATATGTAAAAGGAAAAGGCAGGCAGAGATACAAGTGGTACAACTATGATGCAAATGCTGCCGAATGCCCAGGGTTACGAGTAAGCACGAGAAAGTAGGAGTTAGAAGAAGACTCTTCCTGGAGTCTCTGAAAAGGGCATGACTCAAATATGCCTAATGTAGAGTTCTAATTCCTTGACCTTAACTTCTGTTGCTGTTAATCCACCACCGTGTGATACTTTGCCACAGCAACTCCGGGAAGCGAACACAAATTTGTCCCTCAGTCTGTGCAGATTAAAAGTATGTGGAAGAGTTCTTGAGGGAAGCTCCAAAATCGTCTGTAGTGGTTCTCTTTGAGGGACAGTGAGGGTTTGTTTTTAACTGAGTTTTTCAAAGTGTTTGACTAGATCTTGTGACTACATTCACACTCATCATGAATGATTTCAAAGCTGTTTATTTCTACAATCTCTTCATACTTAACAAATCTTGAAGAGGCTCTCAATCGCACTGCATTAAAGTAGCATCTTCACATTTCACACGATACATAGATTATATTATTTACTAGGTTCTTTATTAATTCCAGGGAGATCTTGTGGCCTCGTCTGTCGGGAACTGAACAGTTAAGTCAAAGGCGCTGTCCACCTCAGTGCTTGAGTCCACCAGTGGCTCGAGGAAAAAGATGGAATCTTCTCTCTTGCAATTTACAACTTCAGAAATCCAACAGCAGCTCTGATTTTGTTCCAACTCAAGGTAAGGAGCGTGAGAGTCTTCTTTACTTCTACACATTTCCCACTATAGACACAAATTTTAAAATCATGCATGGATCATTTATCACTTTCTTAACCCTTTCTTCTTACATTTTAAGGTGACCATTCTTATTAGGAGAATATTACTTTAAACCACTGGTCGGTTCATCTGCTCTACAGAGTTAACTCATGGTTGCTGTGATGCTAAACACTGTGACACTGATGTGCCAAATGCAAGAATGGTTGCCCATGGTGGACAGTGTTTGGTGAAGCTACCCGATTACAACAAGCTTAGAAGCAAGAATGGCATCTACTTCCAAAATGGCTTAGCTCAGGAAACTCTATGAACAGTGCTCAGGTCTTTCATTCATAGGGTCACTATGAGTTGCCTACAACTCGACAGCACTTGACAACAAGAACACCACCACCAACAAAAATATTTCTAGCTGCAGGTTGCATTCTTACTGTCTCTGGAGGAGGCAACATATTTTTTCCTGAATATAATCAGGGATCTGGCAGACACAGAAAGGACAAGTGTGTGGAAAGTTATTCCTTTTGCTTTCCACAAAGAATAACATATAAATAAGAGGCAGAGTTCCTACAAAGCTTTGACTTCCCTCTGCTGTCTGATAGCTGACTATTTGCTCATTTTACTAGTCTGTTATTTAGGATACTAAGAAGTGCCTGTTTTGTCATGATCAGCCTTTGCCCTAACGTGTATATATGTGTCTGTAGAAAATGTGTATTATACAAACTTCTATAGTAATCTAGTAAAGCTTCATAGCTTTAGATAGAGACTACGTTAGGGCAAAGCAAAACCTCCAAAGGCCACCTGCACTCTGGATGCTCTGTCTTTCCACTAAGTACCTGTGACCAAGTATTCAAGGCAGCAAAGCCATGAACATCTTTTGATCTCTAATTGAGAAGCTTCGTTTGGACACGGGTGCTCTCAGCAGGTAGACGGGGGAAAGAGCTGAAAGTGGGGGGGGGGGTCATCTTAGCTCACACACAGTATTCTATTTGTGATGGAAATGAGGTATTATTCTCCCAGCTTCTTTACCCTTCTCCTGGGAAACCTCAGGGGTGCCTGTTCTAGAGTTGCTCCCTGAGTTTCTGGGCAAGATTGCATTCCATCTGCCCACAGGGATCACTGACTTGGTGACGTTATCTTTAACGTCTTCGTTCCTTTCCTTGTTCTGCTTCCTGACTGCCTCCCTTAACAATTTCCTAAGATCATCTCACAGAGAAATAACTCACATTCTTATCACAGAATTTTCTTCTGATGGCATGCAATCCAAACTCCTAGACACTTGTTGATTCAAACTGTATTCCACATAAGCAAAGAGGTAAGAGTCAGCACAGATGCACATCATCATTCCCCAGTTATTTATTTTGTTTAAAAAATTGTCATTTGAGTACAAGAACTTATTAGTTTCACACCCAGTACTTTTTATATTTTGTTTCATGACAGGGGTGCAGTCCTTCAACGTAACAGCTCTCTCCCCACTTCTCTCTGTGTCTCCATTTCCCTTCATCCTTCATGTCTCTCCCTACCTTCTGTCTCTCTCCTTAGGTTCTTGCTTTGTGTAAGCTTTGTCTTGTTAGAAATATAACAAGGTTATGTCTAGAAAGGGAGATGTTCTTTAGTGAGATGTTCTTAGTGATTTATGCCAGAAACTAACAGAGGCATTTCTCATGCTATAAATGGTAATACCACAGGGACCCACAGACCACTCTTCAGACCCTGAGCCATCTACCTAGTCTCAGTGTGAATGGCATGGACACTTTCTAATAAGAACCTACCCAACCTTTTACAGGGAAGATTCCCTTTAATACTAGACTCTCATTCAAGTTCTTAGAAGCTTAATCCCTAACTGTAAATTTCTCCAAGAGAATACTTTCTAAATGTAGTTTTTGTGGTGTTCAGACTAAAAAAAAAAAAAAAAGAAAAAGAAAGAAAGAAGGGAAGCGGGGAAAGGCCAAATAGGATTTCCCAGTATATCTTTCCACAGTGGTCTATTTATCTAGGGAAGGCGATGTAATTTCTTGTTCTCATTGTGACCCCTCTCAGAACTAAAAGGATGAGAGGACAAAGAACTCAGCCCTAAGACTGCCCACTGGGCCTGGATCTTCTATCAGACTCTGTCTCTCTTGTATTCTTCGCTCTGTAAATACCCAAGGCTTATATTAATGCATAAAGGAAGCAGTGAAATCTCTGGTCAGATTTTGTCAGCCTCAGGTACAGCAAAGGCACATACATCATCAGAGGTGGCTTGTTTCATTGGCGGGGACATGGGTAGCACCTGCAGGTCCACAGGAAGCTACTTGGGTGACGCAGAAGAAGCACTTGACTATTGGAGTAGCATCTGCCTGAAAGCTGGTACTTTGACGTCTTCGGCAAGTTCTCAAAACCTCGGCTCAAGCCACACCTGTTAGTGGTTAAATTGAGTTTCCTTGCCCCCCAAATGTGTTATATGTCCTAAGCTCTGTGTATATGGTTCTTCTCTGAAGAAGTAACGCCAGAGTACTCCTCAGGAGCAAGGGTCGTGGGACTTCATCTCACATACTTTGGGCCTTTAATCAGAAGGGATTCACCAGGGAGAGGCATCAATCTTGGAAAAATAGAGGGGCCACCAACAAGAGGAAGAGCTTCGATGAGAGGGACTGACAAAGTGATTGCAATGACGGTTTTACGAACACCAGCAATTGTGAGGTTCGTGTAAGATCAGGCAGGGTTTTGTTCTGTTGTAACAAGCTTGCTATGAATCACAGCTGTCTCTGGTTAACAATGCCGTTTAGTAAAGAGTGGTCAAGATTATGTTCATGAGCTAGGGTTGCTGTAGGGCATGCCTTGATTCAATTTATATTTCATATTAAGAGAGATTAAACAGGCAAGGGAGAAGCAGAGATAGGGGGAAGAGGGATGTCAAGCCCCATAAAGATTGCCCGAGAGTAGAAGTTCTAGAGCTGACAATGAAAGCCAGCCTTCCCTGAAGTTGGACTTCTGGCCTGCCAAATAGTGAGAAAATATATGCTCGTTAAAACCGTCTATCATCTGTGGCCTTTCTGTTGTAGCAACAGTGGGTAACTAGCATCCAACATTGTCTATGCTTTTGTTTGGAAGCCCTTTACCAGAGACATGGTTCTGCTGAGAGCTTGACTCTGGTGACTCTGGATGGGGTCCTGCAAGGAAGTTAGCTGCCTAGCCCTGCTTCTGGTCTGCTTGGTGTAGGATCACCCACTTCTCCCTCTTGATCTTTACTTTCAGGGTTTTTGAAATTTAATTTTGTTTTTTCACCTGATCATTCATTGGAGGAGCTCTCATGGTAAATAATGAAAATCTTGACTGCTAGCCTAAAGATTGGTGATTCAAATCCAGTGTTCAGTGGAAGAAAGATGTCACTGGCAGTCTGCTTTCAAAAAGCTATTCCACTACTAGGAATACACACCAAGGACATTAGACCTGAGACACAAACGGAAACTTGTACACCGATGTTCATAGCAATGTTATTCACCATCGCAAGAATGTGGAAACAGTCCAAATGTTCAATCACAGCAAAATGGATTGAGAAATTGTGGTGCATTCACACAATGGAATACTATGCAGCACTCAGGAGCAATGATTTTAAAAATACTACGTTACTTAGGAAATATCAGAGTGTATTATGCTGAGTGAACTAACACAGTCTCATAAGGACAAATACTGCACAAGACCATTATTATAAAAATAGAAGGATAACTAGTAAAACATGTACAGGAACCCAAGGTGGGAAGGGGTGGGAGTGGAGGCTTGAGGATGAGTTGGGGGTGAAATCACAGGGTTACACATTTAGGTGAGTGAGGAGGGAGAAATGGGAAGGATCCAGCAGGGACCTGAAAAGACAGGGTAATGATGGGCAGGGTCCAGCGATGATTAGTTTCACAAAACATAATACATAGGGTTGATGGTATGAAGCACAATATGAATGAAGAATAGTTTGAAGCACAATGTATATGAACGTTGTAAGCAAACCAATATAAAATTTAAAAAAAAAGAAAAAAGGGGGAAAAAAAGAGAAAGAAATATAGACATATCAAAAAACCCCACACAAACACTATAGGGCAGGTATGAAGAAGTGGTGAATCTAAGAGAGAACTGGGAAGGCTGAGTTGCTTGGGGATTTTAAGTCTGGAGGCTGCACTCTTAACTCCTATATTTATGAGAATGTGAAGGAGCCTTTGCAAAAAAAAAAAATTAAAAAATAAAAGAGGCATAGTAGGCACTTCTCACTCTGACAAGGATTAAGTGTCTCTGCTGCCTCTCTGATTCTGCTGGGTCCGCTCCTATGGTTCCGAAGCATGGGGAGGAGAGAGAACTGTGTCCTACCTTCCGGAGCTGTGGCTCATTTGTTAATGTAATTCCGGTGGCTAAAAACACACTCCTGTAGGGGACAGTTTGGTGACTTTCAAGGACTTTGACTTTTTACACCTTCACACCATCGACCTGTTCTCTTCCACTCTGGGGACATATTTTTATTCCCTATCATTCTCTTTTTTTGCTTTTCCACTTTTTAAATAAGTTTTGCTGTAACAATGAACAAGTAAAAGCAGACTTAGTCCTAGTTTGGTATTTGCCAGTGGTCCTTGAAGCTTCATTCCCTCCCCTGAGTGACTCAGGAGGTTAACATACTCAGCTGCTGAGCAAAAGGTTGGGGGTTCAAGGCCACCCTGGAGCATCTCGAAGACAGGCTTGGCGATCTACTTTTGAAAAATTGTTGCTGTTGTTAGGTGTTGTCAAATTGACTATGAGTCACAACAACCCTATGGACAACAGATACAAATCCTGTCCTTTTCCTGTGCCATCCTCCTTGTCTCTGAAATACTTAATTCCATTGCTCCAGTCACTGTGTCAATCCATCTCTTTGAGGGTTTTCCTATGTTTCAGTGACATTCCACCTGTCCAAGCATGATGTCCCTTTCCAAGGAGTAACCTCTTGTAGTAACGTACCCAGAGTATATTAGATGAAGCTTTACCATCCTTGCCTCCAGGGAGCACTCTGGTTGCGCTTTTCCCAAGACTTATCTGTTTGGTTTTTTTTTTTCTTTGCAGGACATAGGACATTCAGTATTCTTTTCCAACTAGACAACTCAGAGGCATCAATTCTTCTTCTGTCATCCTCATTCATTATCGAGCTCTTAGATGTAAAGCAAATGATTAAAAAGACCAGGGCCTGAATCAGGGTCATCTTACTCTTTAAACTGACATCATTCCTTCTCAATAATTTGGAGAAGTTCCTGACATCAGGTTTTCCCAGTGCAATACATCTCCTCCTCTCCTGATTTCTGGTACCAATGATACTGATTGTGGATGCAAGCATAATGAAATAATTGAAAATGTCAACCTTTTCTGAGTCTCTCATGATGCTGACTTCTTGATGTTGAGATGCAATCTGTATTGAAGGCTGTAATATTTGATATTTTGCAGCAATTCAAGTTCTTATTTTCAACAAGCAAAGTTGTGTCATCTGCATAATGCCGATTGTTGATGAGTCTTTCTCTTATTCTGCTGCCACATTCTTCTTCATAGAGTCTGGATTCTTGAATGAATTGCTCAGCATACACATTGAGTATATCAGGAGAAATGACACAACACTAACACACATATTTCCTGATTTTAAACCACACAATGTTTAGTCATTAGAAATCCTATGGAACAGTTTTTGTTTGTTTGTTTTTTTACCACACAAGGTTGCCATGAGACAGGATAGATTCAGTGATAACCAGTTAGAAACTGCAGGGAGCTTCCTGTTCCAACAAGGGTGCCCAGTTGTGTGGTGGTGGTTGTGTGCTGCCAAATCAGAACTGAACTGCAGCTGACCATCCAGTGGATTTTTAGAGGCAGTAAATTGCATGCAAGGAGGTTTGTACAACCTTCTCCATCAGAGCAGATGGTAGATTCGAACCCTGTGCGTTAGGGATTGTAGTGTGCCCTAGAAGGATAAAATAAATAAAACCTGTAAAAAAATATTTGTTTAGAGAATTAAATTTAAAGAACACAGGTTTTTATATTTTGACATTATACTACAATGGCTGTGGAATATTTTAGAAGACCTAAAGGAAGATTTATTTGCATTTATTGGATTTATTGCATTTAAGGGCATGAGACCTGCTAGCTATGAGACTTGGGGAGAGTCTTTAACCTCAATTTCTTTATCAATGGAGGTAATAATAATAATGATCTTATACAGTGAGCTATTGCGAGGTTTAAAGGAGATAACACATGTAAAGTTCTTAGAACAGGGAATGATACAGAAGGCGCTCCGTGAGTAGGAGCCTTTCTTTTCATTTCTGTCTCATCATATGCCATCTGCAGTCAATTCTTATGATACCCCATGGGGGAAAAGCAGATCTCCCCCACTTTTCTATTGGATGTATAGAGGATATTTCAACTTCAGATATCTTAAATGAATTCCAGTTTCTCTCTTTCTCTTCTTGGAAAAGGATGTCTCTGTTCTCTCCACTTCCCCCCCCCCCCCTTGTTTCCTACATGTTTTTCTTCTCGGACATGCATGCATCCGATCCATTGGCAAAATCTGTTGCCTTTCTATAGTGATGAAACGAAGCAATATACTTTGTAAGCTTTCGGTCAAGACACAATTTAAAAGTATTTCCTCAGGAAAAACAAATGTTTACAATTTTATACTCCTAAGTATAATAGGGGAGCACTGGTGGCCAAGTGGCAAGAAGCTGTGCTGCAAGCCCGAAGGCACACAGTTCGAAACCGCCAGCTGCTCAGTGGCAAAAGGATGAACAATCTCCTTCTGTGTGATTAACTGTTTCTGAAAAGCCACTGGAGGGTCAGCCATGGGTCAGTTCTGACTTAACTGTGCACAATAACAACACAGAAGCCCTCACTTTGGAGAGAGACATCATGCTTGGGTAGGTTGAGGGAACCCTCAACTAAACGGACTGGCACAGTGACTGCAGCAATGGGCTCACGTGTGTCAGAGCTGGTGAAGATGGCACAGGACAGGACGGGGCTTGGATCCGCTGTTCATAAGGTCACTATGAGTTGTAGTCAACTTGATGGCATCTAATTACAAGAAAATCAACAAAGAGAGATTTGCCTCTGGACCAATAAAATGTCTGTTGTTCAGGCCCCTTAAAAAAATCCTTCAAAAGGAACTCTTGGTGGTTGGCCCATAGAAAGCTGCATGTTCAAATCCATCATTGGCTCCAAGTGAGGGAGACGGGTAATCTTCTCCCTTGTGAGTTTCAGCCTTGAAAACTCAGTGGAGGATCAGCTATGAGCGGTTCAGACTCAGTGGAAACAAGGTTTTTTGTTTGCTTGCTTGTTTTTTCAAATCTTGCCTTCACAGTATATCCAATATCTGACTTCCTTGCTCTCCTCCATTATATCCCTCATCCTCTCCAATTCTGAGCTTTGCAATGGCATCCTGAATATTCTCTCTGCTTCCACCTCCTCCTCCAAGCCCGATTTCAACCAAACCTCTCCTGGTATCCTACCAAAGGACTTCAGAGCTTCTGTGTAGTCCTTCGCCTAATCTAAGAATCTGCACGCTGTGCTCACATGCCTCACGTGGACATGGCCTCACCTTTCTAACCTCAGGTCCTCTCAGTTCAGCTCCGCTTACTCCTCACTGGCCGTTGCTTTAGCCTCATACCACCTACTCAAACCCACACGCTGGGAAGACGCTCTCTCCACATCTTATCATGGTTACTCCCTCACTTCTAAGAGGTTTGGCTCAAATGTCTCCTTCCCAGTGAAATGTTATTTGGCCATCCCAGTTAAAAAAGTAGTACTCCTCTCCATTTGAGCTACCCCCCCCTCCTTTACCTGTCTATATAGCCCATGCTGCCATCCAGTATACTGTATTTATTATTATTATTTTTTTCTCAGCTAGAACACTGCTTAAATAAGGGAAGTGTTTATTTTGTTCACTGCTATATACCCAGTACCTAGGACCATGTCTGGCAAATTGTAGACAATCAATATTTATTGAATAGATGACCTAATTGATTCACATCTAGTAGATGAGAAAACAGGGTCTCAGAGAGCTAATGCAATTTGTACTATTGGCATTGAAAGATAACACTGAGTACCATAGGACTTCACAGCTCATCTCTGGGCATTGCAGGGCATAACCGGACATCGCTGCCCATTACCAGCCATCATTGTGCGTCACAGGGCATCACCACTTATGGCTGAGCATCACGGAGCATCACAGGACTCTTTACCGCTCATCAGTAGGTATCAGAACATGAACATACACCACAGACAGACCACAGCTGTTTGCCAGACACCACAGGGCTTGTCTTAGCATCACTGAGGATCATGGGGAATCATTGAGTTATCAAGGATTTCACAGCTTATCTCTGGACATTACTGAATATCACAGACCACCACTGTGCACTGCTGGCCATCACCAAACATTAGAGGGCATCATTGGGAATTTTAAGAGATTACATGGCATCAGTGGGTATCAATGGGCATCACATAATATTACTGTGCATGACTGGGTATCATAAGACATTGCTAAGAATCATAGGACATCACTGGGCATAACTGGGTTTTACTGAATACCATAGAGTGTTTCTAGGAATCATTGGGTCTTAATGGCCGTCATTATGTATAATTAGGGTATTACTAGGCATCACTGAGCTTCCTGGAACATCACAGAGCATCATTATAATCTGACATCTCCTGGTGTCGCCAGTACATCTGTAGACACCACAGGGCATCATTGGACAGTACCAGGACATCGTTATATATTATTGGGCATCACAAGACACCGCAGGACAAATGAGTGGTAAATTTCATACCTTCTCTGTTAATTCTAAACCTCAGCCTTTTCCCATCATGCTAGTAATGATTGTGTTGTGTGGACACATGAGGTTTTCTTCACGACTTGTAGTGGAGAGAAGGATTAAGGGTCAGGAGCAAATGTAGATGCTGAAAATACGTTTAAAAGGAAAGAGAGGAGAGAATGGATGGGGGGGGATTAGCCTTCAAAGTTCATGATCAAAGAGAACCACAATCTAGGAGCCTGAGCCAATAGGAACAGTGAGGGCTAATGCGTAACAAATGTGTATTTGTAGAATCCACATACAAGGGAAATAGGAAGAGTTGGGAGGTAACATAGAAGTGGTTGCTCTCAAGGTGTCACATATGTCTTCTTTAAAGCATGGTTTGGGAAATTGGCAACACATGATGAAAAGCCCATTCTCTCTCCACACACCCGTGTGCCCTGGTTGGGTGATTCATGATCCCATCCTCTGAAATTCAAGGTGGCAGATGGTGGGCTCCTTTCCAGGGTACTTATAGCATAGTATGGTATTTTTCTGAGACTATTTATTGTTTTAACAGCTGTGCTTCTACTTTCTTTGACTTAAAACAAAATTACCTGTGCCCAGGAATAACTTACAGGGATTGGAACGTATATCTTAGAAGTTCCCAATTTTGAAAAAAAAAAAATCCGATAGGTTTTACAAACTCTCTTGAAACCACAGAATTTTCCCCATTCTCGCTTGCACCTTGTGCCTGGAATGAGTGGGGAAACCAACAGCAGATGTCAGCAGCCAGAGTGTGGCTGAGGTTTGAGTCTCAACTGTGCTGAGATATGACCGTGTAGCAAGGACGGGCCAATCTTCTTTGGATACCTGCTTACCCAAGGAGAGCCACATTGAAAACTCTACTGGGCCTCATTTAATTTACTTGAAGGTCTGCGTCTACAAAGAAAACGTGCTTCTTTCGAAAGTGCTGCTGATGCTATTCTTAGGTTATTTGGTTTTGAGATTGTATATAAACTACTTAAACATTATTATGACACAATTACCAGTAAGTAATCATCCAATTGCTGTAAACACGTCCCTTTCAAAATATTGCAAAATTAATATTCATGCCTTCCTTGAATCTACTACATTATATAATACTCTGTGCCTGCATAGTTCATCATAACAGACTTTTTTTTCCTAGTGAAAGGAAGAATTATTATTCTGTTCGCCATCTTGAGGGAAGAAAAGATTCTTTTGACTGTAGTCTGTAGATGCTTTGAAAGGGAATTTCTGTGTTACTGATGCAGACTTCAGCAGTGCAGGATGCAAGAAAGGATATTTGCTCCCTCAGACTTAACACTGTTTTAAAAAAAATCATTCTTGTCATTGAATGCTGGCATTTGAGAAATCACGCCAACTATGGGATCATTTTTAATTGTCATATATAATGGTAATTGTATTTATAAGAACTTGCATTTAAGTTACTACTATTAAGGAGTGATCCTGGGCCATATTTTGACTGAATAAATAACTGCAGACTCATACCCGTAGACCTTGGAAAGCTGCTTAAAGAAAAGGAGCCCCAAACATGTCATGGTGTAGAAAAACAATATTCAGAATAGTGAAAGGAGAGGAAAACCTTTATGAGAAAAATTTGTTCTGGGGAAAGCTAGTGTGTTTTAAAATTGAACTTAAGCCAACTTAAATTTATTGTATACAAACTATCTGATAAAAGGAATGTTTTCTGCATAATCCAGAAATTACATCAAAGTGATATTCTTGTTGTTGTTAGGTGCCACTGAGTTGAGTACCACCCATAGTGATCTCGTGACCAACAGATATGAATCCTATCTTGTGGCATTATCATCTCCGACACACTTGACTCCATTGCTGCAGTCAGTGTGTCAGTTCTTCTCATTGGGATTTGCCTTTCTTATGCTGATTTCCCACCTCTCCAAGTATGACGTCCCTTTCCAAGGAATAACCTCTCCTAACAACATGGCAATGATACACATGATCCTTTCAATATGGAATATCCAGGAATCAAATAGAATATATATCAGTGAAAAAAGACAATGAGGAAGACGTTTATTATCATTAGAGCAAGACTAGTGGTTGCCTATAGAACCAACCCCTGGTTTCACACATACAATTCTAAGCTTAAGCTGAAGAAAATGAAAATAACCCTCTATAAACAAAAATAAAATGCTAAGTATGTACTAGTTGGATTTAGAGATCATTGTAAGGAAAAGTGCATCAGAATTGTGAGATGACATCAGAGGCATTATGTAAAGATTTATTAGAAAGGCAAGAAAGAAAGGAGGGTCCATGATAGTTTGTGCTTCCCAAGGTAGAGAAGCTAACGAAAAAGGAAGACATTATGACACAAGAGAGCTGAACTAAAGATTCCTAAGGACACCTTGAGGAAAAAAAGAAAAATACATTGAAATGTACAAAGACCAGAAGTTAGAAAACCAAAAGGGAAGAACATACCACATTTCTCAAATGGAAAACACTTCAGGATAAATTCAAGTTCGGCATAGTAATAGTAAAGCATTCTTTGGGTAAGATACTGAGTAATCAAGGCAGAATCAGAAGAACAACAAAATCACTGTACCAGCGAGACTTGTATAACATTCAATCATTTCAGGTGATGGTATTTGATTAAGGACGAATGGTAACAAAATACCATTTCAAACTGTATTGTAAAGAAAATTTTCAATGACCGGATAAGAATCCCAAGTCTTTAATGATGCCCTGTTAATATAATTTTTATTCAAATTTACACAAAAACCATTGACACCAAACATGAAGAAGTTGAGAAAGAAGTCTAAGCTACGTGGAAGACACAGGTGGGAACCAGGGTCCAGGAACTGATGGAATACCATTTGAGGTGTTTCAACAAATGAACGTAGCACTGGATGTGCTAACTCAGCTGTACAAGTCAATTTGAAAGACAGGTACTTGGCCAACAAAATATAAAAGATACATATTTGTGTTGTTTCCAAAGAAAAGTGATTGAACAGAATATGGAAATTATTGAACAATATAATTAATATCACATCCAAGTCAAATCTTGCTGAAGGAACACAATATAAAAAAGTCAATTGCCAAAAATTAATCTTGGGTTCAGAATCAGAGATATCTTGACTGAAAGCAGGTGGTAGGTGCCATCGAGTTGAGTATGACTCATAGTGACCCAGGGACAACAGATGGAAACCCTGTTCTAGCCTCTGCCATCTTCAAAATCTCTGGCACACTAGAGACCATTGCTGCAGCCACTGTGTCAATCCATTTGGTTCAAAGTCTTCCTCTCTTTCCCCATTCCTCCATTTTCCCAAGCATGATGTCACTCTTGAAGAATAGCCTCTCCTAGCAACATGCCCAAAGTATGTGTGATGAAGCTTAGTCATCCTTGCCTGCAACGAGCTGCATCTTCTCCAAGATACATATTTAGTCTTTTGGCAGTCCATGAGATATTCGATACTCTTCTCCAACACCACAGATTGATGATATAAATTCTTCTTCTGTCATCCTTATTCACTGTTCAGATCTCAGATGCATGGCACATGATTGAAAATACCATGGCCTGAGTCAGGTACACTATAGTCTTCAGACTTGCATCATAGCTCCTCAATAATTTGGAGTAGTATCGGACTGCAGATTTTCCCAGGGCATTACTTCTCCTATTGATTGTGGATCCAAGTAAGATGAAGTTCACAGTTTCAATCTTTTCTCCATCTATCATGATGTTGCCTATTGGTCCAGAGGTAAGAATTTTGTTTCTGGGCAACACTGAAATATTTCAGGAAATATAACATGGTCAAAAGCCAATGGTAATTAAGGAAGAAGTTCAAGCTTCAATGAAGGCATTGGCAAACAATAAGGCTGTAAAAATTGATAGGATACCAATTGACATTTTTCAAATGACAGATAAAGCCCTGATGTGTTTGCCAGTCTGTGCCAGAAAATTTGGAAGACAGCTGCCTGGCCAACTAATTGGAAATGATTCATATTCGTTCCCATTACCATGAAAGATTATCCAACAGAATATGGAAATTATCTAATATCACATGCAAGAAAAATACTGCTGGAGATCATTCAAAGCGGGCTAGAACAATACAGAGAGAAGTACCAGACATTTAATATAAATTTAGAAGGGGCCATGGTGCTGGGGATATCATTGCTGATGTCAGATGAATCCTGACTGAAGGGAAAGAATACCAGAAGAATGTCCCTTTGTATTTTATTGACTAAGAAAACACATTTGACTGTGTGAATCATAACAAATTATGGCTAAATTTGAGACAAATGAGAATCCCAGAACACTTAATTGTGCTCATGAGAAACCTAGACCAAGAGGCCTTCGTATGACTGAAAGTAGAGATTACCATAAAGATATTTGCTTACATTTTGTTTATCATACAAATACTCTTAGCAATAGCATCATAACAAATTATGGCTACCATTGAGAACAATTAGAATCCCAGAACACATACTTGTACTCATGTAAAATGTATATTTAGACCATGAAGCTGTTGTAAAAATAGGATAAGGGAACACTGTGTGCTTTAAAATCAGTAAAGTGTGTCAGGGTTTTATCTTTTCTCCAAACCCATCTTTATGTTAAGCAAATCATTTGAGAACTTAGTCTGCATGCAGAAAAAAAGTGGTATCAGGATTGCAGAAAACTCATCAACAACCTGCATTACGAAGGTGACACAATCTTCACTGCAGAAAGTGAAAAAGACTTGATACATTTGCTACATGACATCGAAGACTACAACCTTCAATATAGGTTACATCTCAACAGTGAAAAAACAAAAATCATCACCATTGGACCAATAGGAAACATTATGATAGATGGAGAAAAGATTGAACTTGACAATGCTTTCATTTCATTTGTACCCATACTTAACACCCATAGTAATCAACCTCTTTAAGGGTAAAAGAGTGAACACGTGATCTTGATTGCTAAGGTGAGCCTGGTATAAGGCAGGTATTTTAAATAGCATCAAATGCATGTGGAAACTGAACAGTGAATAAAGAGGTGTGAAACAGTGATGCTTTTGCATTGTCATGGCAAAGACTACCAAAAATACCGTGGCTTTCAAGGTAAGAAAGTCTATTCCTTATAAGAAACACAGCCAGAATGTTCCTTAGAAGCAAGGATGATAAGACTTCATCTTAGATACTTCGGTTATGTTGTCAGGAGCTGCCCATTCCTGGAGAAATGCATCATGGTTGATAAAGTGGAGTTCAGGAAGGAGAGGAACACCCTCATTGAGATGATGAGGATGGTGCTCAATTGGATGGGTTGTGTTCTGCTGTACACTGGGTCATTATGAAGCAAAATTGACTTGACAGCATCTGACAACACACGTATCTTCTTCTCGAGTATCATTTGTTTCTGTTTTGAATATCTGAAATTTTTCTTCAGTGGTATTGCTTATTTTTATTTTAATGTCTCTGTACAATCCAAAACTGTATAAGGAACAACTTTTTCTTTATTTATGTACTCTAAGTCTGATAGACTTCTTGACACAGAACAGATGCTCAACAAATCTTTATTTGAATGCTTAAATAGTTAAGCTCACGTGTACTCTGTTTTTATAATTTGCTTTAAATTAGACAACGCATTTCAAAGGAAAGAATATTTGTTTTCTTATCTTTCAACTCACATGCCACCCTTTGGTGACTTCAGAGTCTATGTGGTGTGTTTTCCCAGATTGTAGACCTTCCTGTAGTTGTAACTTGAAAGCTTGGAACAAAGCTTACCCTCCAGAGGGTTTTCAAAGGTTGAAGATTGTCCATCTTTCTGTCACAGGACAGTTAGTAAATCTGAACCACTCAGCTTTGGGCTGGCAGTGCAACTCTCTATCCACTAGACCACCAGAGCTCATCGTGGACCTTCCGTTTCGGGACTGTATGCTGACGCTGGGCATTTCATGGCTCTGTTCCCCTTACGCAGAATGTGCCGACTGGTGGAGCTACTCTGGTTTCCTAAGCCTGGGATGCTGTTGCTCCATAGTTTCCTTTTCTGCACAAGTCCACCTAAGGGAATTTTCCTTATTACTCTTTCTGATCTTCTTCCTCTAAGACGATGCTCTTTCCAACCAGAAGTTAGTGATGGAATGAATTAAAGTCTGATTCCCCAGAATAATTGAATTTTGCGATAAGCCTACAGAGTCAAGATTGGATACTTAAGACTTTATCTTTAACCGACTGCCAGGAATGGATTTACATGGACCAGAATGAAAGCTGGCATGCAAAGTGCTCAACCCTGGAAGCAGAGGAAGAAATGGCTAATTTGAGCCACAAATTCTAAAGACAAAACCAAGATACAAAAGTAGTCAAATTGGCGAGGAACAGACTGATGTGAAACAGAGCTGAAATAGATCTGTTGTCCTGCGGAACCGTAGCCAAGCTCCTTGGCTTATGTTAACTGGCAGAATAAGAACTGGCAGTATTTAAAGAGTTTTGTAACACTTGCCTGATCACAGCCAAGAAGCCAACAGCTAGAGAAAGGCCTGAATGCGAGCATGGCATTCAGTGAAGAAGCTGTCCT
Organism: Elephantulus edwardii; assembly: GCF_000299155.1. NCBI lineage: Eukaryota > Metazoa > Chordata > Mammalia > Macroscelidea > Macroscelididae > Elephantulus > Elephantulus edwardii. Next base: position 5,974,060 of record NW_006399929.1, on the reverse strand, counting down.
GGCTAAAGAGTTGTGTCTTGAGTGTTTCCAACCTGAGTTTTAACCTGTTACTTCTCTAATAAACCACGTGATGGGGAGTATTGTCTGTAAATTCTGTGTGGTCATTGCAAGGAACTCTGAAACACAGTGGTAGAGTAGTTGCAGGAGGGACGATTGATATTAAACTTGATGAGTGCTCTGGCTTATCTGACCTCAGAGGAGTCAGCTCTGTACTGTTGATGTTGTTAATGAGAATCCCTTCTCCTTGTGAAGTTAGTGGAAGTCAGATGCTGCCTCCCTTATGCCAGTTGCACTGTTTTTATGCAAATATATAAATTAGAGACTTTCAGTGCTTAGATACTACTTCTCAACATGTTGAAATGATGTTGTAAAGAAGTGAAAATTCCAGTAGAAATATAGTAAGAAAACCACGGAATTCAACAAAATGTTCAAGTGGTTTTTTTAGAATTCTGAACCTTGAGAACTATTATGATTGGGATAGTTTGCAGTAGATTTTATTAACTCAATCATATTCTCTTACTCACTCAGTCACTCACACATTCTTCCTTGAATGTAGTTTTAAATAGACTTACGGATTTGAACTTACAGCCAGACATCCATAGTTTGCATTTGAGAGATAATATTTACAATCATATCACCTTTAATGTCTTAACTTTTCCCAAGCCTCAGTTTCCTGTTAATGTCTATGTTGGTGGGTGGTTGCACAAATTCTTCGTTACAGGTTCTGTCATTAAATTGCTGCTCACTATATACTAGCTTGTTCTATCTCCTCAATGAGGTGGAGACACTCCATTTTACTCGTTGTGACTTGTTTTTGTTTCTCCCTCTCTCAAATCAAACAGTACATTTTCCTATACTGTAATTCTATGGCCATTATATATTTCCTAAGTGTTAGACTATTAGAAAACAACTCAGTACTATTTAGTTGCAACCGACTCACAGCTGACTCCCCAGTGGATTTTCAGGTGGTAAATCACATGAGAGGAGACGGCTCATTCTTATGTCCATGGAACCCCTGGTGGATTTGAACTCAAAGTAGCTACTTTTGAGATAGTAGCATAACCGCATACAGAATAAGTCACCAGAGATCCCTTGGCCCCCTTTATTGAGATGCTATAAGTATCACCAGGGCAGGTTTCCTTGTTGTGAATCTTGTATCATTTGTCTGGATGTCTTTTTCTACTTATAAGCTTTCTTTTCTCAATCAAACTTCAATAATCTTATTTTATTTATCTTACTAAGCTCCTAAAATACCCGCTGGTATTGAGTCAATCTAACTCCCATTGATGCTATAGAGAGAGAACAGTGCTGTAATCTTTCCCCTGAGATGTCAATTTTTGCCTTAGCTCTTAACCACTACACTACCAGAACTACTTCTTAGCCTCCTATTACCTTAAGAATTACTTAACTAAGAGGCCAATAATTTTCTAATGCAAAGTAAATGCTACGGTGATATTTGATTGCTTTAAACTTCACAGTGAAGCAGTAATTAAAGAGATAACATTTCAACTCTTAATGTGTCTTGAAATTAATGGGAGGAGGGGAACCACCCTTGTCAATATTATTTTCACGTGTTGGAGAAAATGAAAAAGAGAATGGTGGAGAGAGAACAATAAAAAAAAAAGCTAAATAAAATAGTTATAGGAGTGCCTCCAAATCTGCTTATTACCCTTGTAGGAATTATACTATATTAAGTCAGAGGATAGTCTATTTTTCTGCTCTCCTTTAGTTATTTAACTTTCTGTATCAGTGCAATCTGGTTGTAATACATATACATTCTTATGTACATGAAAAAGTAAGAGTATGTATGATGGTCGGGGTAAGTGGTACACTCCTAATAGCCTTTGTCATTCACTTTGCTCTGTGTGTGTTTTGTTGGGATCTCTGGCATAGTCCATATGGAACTGTACTGCTAACCTTGATGAACTGAACCCACCAGCAGCTCCCAAGGGATAGATAAGCAATTTCCTCCCTTTCTATTTATTTATTTGAAGCTTCCAACAGGTCTGTCTTGAGAGAGTGAAGCCAGGTTGCTCCTTGGAGGCAAGGATTTTGAAACTCCATTTCACATACTTTGGGCATGTTGCCAGGAGGGGTGAGTCTTTGGAGAAGGTTATTGTCCTTGGATTGGTAGAGAGTCAGTGCTGGAGCGGAAGACCCTGGATGAGATGGATTGGCATAGTGACTGTGGCAATGAGGTCAGGTGCATTGGGACAATGAGATCGGCTCAGGATAGAGCAAAGTTCAGGGCCATTATTCATAGCATCACTGGGTCATAGTCAACGTGACAGCACGTAACAACAAAACCAAATGAAGGGTCAAGATTATCTAGCTATAAATAGATTCCGACTCCATATAAATGAGTTCTGAGTTTGAGGTATTTTATGTTTGGAAACAAACTACTTCTGCCACCAAGGAGATACTCAAATAGGATACTTCAATCAGATGATGCATTTGAGTTTCATAAAGGCTGATACAGGAGCCCTGGTGACCCAGTGGTAAGAAGCTGTGCTGCAATCCTGAAGGCAGGCAGTTCGAGGCCACCAGCTGCTCCACAGGAGAAGGATAGACAATCTCCTCCTGTGCAATTTACTGCCTCTGAAAACCCTCCAGAGGGTCAGTTATGGGTTGCTTCTAACTTGACAGTACACAACAACAAAGGCTGATACAGGACACCACCATCATCTGGAGCTGTGGAGAGAGACCCATTTACCTTGCTTTCTTTCTTCTTGACATTTTTTTTCATCAGCTCTGGCACTGCAAGATCCCAGATTCAATCTATTGTAGAAAAGACTTGGCACCCACAACTGGAATGGACAGAGGGAGGGAGCCGGCATCTGCAGTATCTGCCCATGATAATTCAAGATGCGACAGGAACAAAGCTTTCTGTATGCAAGCCAAATGAATTTATTAAGGCTCACCTTCTCACTCAGCACTTAATAGGTAATCAATTTTCACTCCTAACAGTGGAGGGTAAAATCAAGGAGGGAATGATAATGCTGCTTTCTTACATTTATGAGGGCTTGCGGGTGTGCACAATGATTTTAAGTATTTTATTTCCTTTCATTTTCACAGAAGCAAAAAATTTGGCCAAAGCATGCATGTACACATGTATTTATTCATTTTATTAGACTCGTTTACAAATTAATGTAGGTTCACCAATTATATGCCAGCATGAAATACAGTGTGGTAAAGAAGACAGAAAAGGTGGCTTTCCTTTTTTTTTTTTTGGTAAATCATTCTCTAGTTAGGAATGAAGGAGTGGCTATACTTGAAGTTCAAGTGCATTATTTAAGGTCATACGAGGAAATGTTGAACTTGATGTTATAAACCTACTCAACAAACGTGAGAGCATTAGAAGTAGAGTTTATTTCACTCTAGCACAAAATTTAAATTGCAATTTCATCTTATGGGGCTGGTAGAACACTTAACACCAAACGTTTTACCCATTACTTCCTGGTTTATGCCCATGTTCAGGGGCTTAGGTGGTTCTATGGCCTTTCAGAGGGGACTCTGTTCATATATCACCTTACCTGTCTAAAGGGATCATAAAGTCAATGTTTTTCTGACCTAAAGATTCCCACATTTTTTAGTATTCCCATACAAAAGCAGTATGTGCAAATATTTCTCTCTTTCTCCGTCTTCTGCTCCCCTTCTCCACCATAGCACCCATCAACATCCTGTTGTCAAGAAAAACTTGATATATTTATGCTTCTCTACCTTTTGCTTTGTCTCCATTCCGCTCCCCACTCTTTGGCTTGGAGTTTTATCTCTCAAGCCAATAGTATCATGGTCTGTTCTGCCTCCGTCTTCTGGGTTTAAAAAAATAGGAAACAACAACAAAAAAAAGAGGCCAACCACCTTTCTGAATGGGAGGAGGTGACAGTGGAAAATGAAAAAAGAAATAGTCATAGGTCATTTTATCAAAATAATGTAATAACCCACCATTGAAAAAGACAGGCTAGCACCACTAGGAAAGCTCAGCCTATGGTTAACCTCGCAGTCTAGGGTTAGAGCTGTGAATGAAGCCAGTCAGTGTCTTTGAGGTGATTCTCATGCTTGGTTACCCCATGTGTGTCAGAGTAGCAGAGTATTCCACAGATTTTTCAGTGGCTCGTTGCTCAGAAGTAGGTTACTAAGTCTTTCTTCAGATGCATGCCTGCCTTTCAGTTAACAAGCAACCATGTTAATTAAGCACTTGCATCACTGGGTAAATCAACCCTGGAAGACACCTTGGGCCATTTCATGCAGATGAGAAAAGAACACCTAAAACTCAGAGCTCATCTCTACAAGATAATTCAAGGCTAGGAAAATGTTAGTATTTGAAAAAAAAATTATTCTAAAAATAGAAGGATTACTAGTAAGAGGTATACCGAAGTCCAAAGGGGGAAGGGGAGGGAGAAAGGAGGCTGGGGGTTGGGGTGGATCTTGGGGTCTCAGAGTGTGGTGGGCAGAGAGAGAGGGGTAGTGAAGGAATTAGGAGCAGTCCAGTGGGGACCTGAAAAGATTGGGTAATGGTGGGCATGAGTCAATGGTGATTAATTTTATAAAAGGCAATATATGGGAATTATAATGTGAAACAGTGTGAATGGAGAAATGCATGAAACACTACATCTGTATCTATATATCTATCTCTATCTCTATCTCTAGATCATCTATATCTACACACACACACACACACACACACACACACACACACAATGTATGACTTTTGTAAGCAAACAGTATTGTTGTTATGTGTCAAATTGCCTATGAACCACAGTGACCTTATTTACAGCAGCTCTGAAGCCTGCCCTGTCTTGAGTCACACCAATCCCCATTACCTCAGCTACTCTAACGATCTATCTCACCCTGGGTCTTCCTCTCCTCTGCAGTCCCTCCACTCTTCTGAGAATTATGCTCTTCTACAAGGACTGGTCCCTCTTGACCACATGCCCAAATTATGTGAGACAGAGCTTTAAAATCTCAGCCTTTAAGGAGAAATTTGGTTTTCCCCTCTCCAGGACAGATCTATTTGTTTTCTTGGCAGTCTATGGTATGTTCAAGACTCTTCTCCAGCACCGCAACTTAAAGGCCTTGATTCTTCTTCTGTCATCCTTAGTCATTGACCAGCTCTTTGATGCATGACAATTGGGAAGAACATGGCCTCAAGCAGGTGCACCTTAGTCTCTAGACTTAAACAGTTTTGCTTTCAGTATTCTGGAAAGATGCCTGACTTCAGATTTTCCCAGTGCAATTTGTCTATCTGTGTTTCATTGACTATGCAAAGGCATTTGACTGTGTAGATCATAAGAAACTATGGCTGACTCTGAGAAGAATGGGAATCCCAGAACACTTGATCGTTCTAATGCGAAACTTATACTTACCAGGAGGCAGTCATCAGAACAGAGCAAGGGAACACTGCATGGTTCAAAATTGGGAAGGGCGTACACCAGGGATGCATCCTATCTCCATACCTTTTCAACCTATATGCAGAACAGATTATCCGGGAGGCTGGGCTCTATGAGGAGAAATGTGGGGTCAAGATTGGTGGACAATTTATCAACAACCTGTGTTATGCGAATGACACAACCCTGCTTGCTCAAACTGAAGAGGACCTGAAGCACCTGCTGCAGAGTGTCAAGGACTGCAGCCTCCAATATGGATTGAGGCTCAATGTCAAGAAGACAAAGATTCTCACCTCTGGACCAATTGGCAGCATCAGGATGGATGGTGAAGAGATTGAGATTGTACACAGCTTTAGTTTGCTTGGCTCCATAGTCAACAGTCTTGGCACCAGCAGCCAGGAAATTAAAAGGCGCATTGCCATGGGAAAGTCTGCTGTTTGGGACCTCTCCAAAGTACTGAAGAGCAATGGTGTCTCTCTGGAGACTAAGGTGCATCTGATACAGGCCATGGTCTTTGCTATCACTTGTTATGCATCAGAGAGTTGAACAGTGACCAAGGAGGATAGAAGGAGAATTGATGCCTTTGAGCTGTGGTGCTGGAGAAGAGTATTGAGAATACCATGGACTGCTAGGAAAACAAACAGATTTGTCCTGGAAAGGGTTAAACCGGGTGGCTCCTTGGAGGCAAGAATTCTGAGGCTCCGTTTAACATACTTTGCACATGTTGTGAGGAGAGACCGGTCCTTGGAGAGGGACATCTTGCTTGGGAGGGTGGAGGGACAGCGCAGGAGAGGAAGGCCTTCTATGAGGTGGATTGATTCAGTGACTGGGATAATTGGGACGGGAGTGTCAGAGACAGTGCTACTGGCACAGGACAGAGTGGAGTTTAGGGCTGTTGTACATAGCAACAACAACAACAACAACAATTTGTCTTTTGATTTCCTGACTGCTGGTTCCAGGAGTGTTGACTGTGAAGACCAGCAAGCTATAACTGTTAACTTCAATCTCTTCTCCATCTATCATGGTGCTGCCAATTGGCCCAGTGGTAAAGCTCTTTGTCTTCTTGGTGTGGAGCTTTAATTCATATTGAAGACTACAGTCCTTGACATTCTGCAGCAAGCACTTCAGGTCCTCCTTAGTTTCAGCAAGCAAGTTTCTGTTATCTGCATAACAGAGGTTGTTGATGAGTCTTTCTCCAATCCTGATGCCACATTCCACCTCGTAAAGCCCAGCCTCTCGGATGATCTATTCTGCATATAGATTCAAAAACTATGGAGACAGGATGTTATCAGCAATTCTTTGCCAATTTGAACCATGCAGTGTTTCCATGCTCTGTTCTGAGGACTGCTTCTTGGTCCAAGCCTTGGTTTCACATAAGCACAATCAAGTGTTCTGAGATTCCAATTTTCCTCAAGTTTAGTCACAGCTTGTGATCCACATAGTCAAATGCCTTTGCATAGTCAATGAAACAGAGAAAGACATTCCTCTGGTACTCTGCTTTCTGCCAAGATCTATCTGACAAAGGCAATAATGTCTCTAGTGTTACGACCTCTTCTAAACTCAGCTTGTATTTCTGGTAGTTCTCTGTCACTATATTTTTCCAGCACATCAATATAAAATACAATTTTTTAAAAAAAAGAATTCTAAGGCAGTAATGAGAAAGAAAGTTTATCTTTTGGTTTGAGGCTGAAATAAAATAGATTTTCTGACTGTTAGCTGATAATATGAGACATGCCAAAAATTTAGGAGAAAGGGAGGAGATTTACATGGGAAAGGGAGATCCGGTAGCACAGTTGATAGAGTTGCATTTCTGATCCAGAGGCTCCAATTCATCTAGGGGTTTGAATTCACCTGTCGCTCTGTGGGAGAAAGATGGGCAATCTCTTCTGTGTGACTTCCAGACTCAGGAAACCCCTGGGGGGTCAGCTGTGAGTTAGTAACAAGTCAATAGAGATTAGGTTAGACTGTTCTTTCTTTATATGAGAAAATACTTAGACATATTTTTAATAGATGTTTTTGTTTTTTAACATGAACAGAATAAAAATATTTTTTAGTACATACTATTCTTTTTTTAAAAAAATTACATCTCTGAAAACTTTTATTACAATTAATAAAATAAAAAATTACATTAAATTTTAATAAAAAGTACAAAAAACCATTGTGTTGCATTTTACGTGAAAATGTACATAGTAAATGCATTTTCCTAATCAGAAGTGTATTCAAAAATTGTTCAGGGACATTGATCACAATCTCGGTAATGCGTTGGCATCATTTCTATTCTCAACCTCCTTCCCTGTTGCCATTTATCTGTTTTTCTGTTCTTAAGTGCAAAGTTTTATGCTTTGAAATGGTGAATTCCTTGAAGAAAGAGGTCAAGTAAGTTGCACAATAGTTTTTATTCAGAAGAAAAAAAAAGTCTTATGATTTGATGAGCACATCCAAGGCTTCACTCCCCTGATGGAATATGGCTGGATACCAATCTCTTTCCTAGATTTTCTCTGTTACTAGAAAGTAGCTTTTTTATAAATTGCCTAAGCACTTGTCTCAGCTCCTTTTTTTCTTATTCCCTTCTGAATCTACTTCACATTTGTGTTACCTTTGTGGAAATTTGTGGAAGATGGTCAAGCCCCTCCTCATTCCTCCACTAATTAACCAATTAACATAGTACATATTACTTGATGTGTCCTCTGTTTCTATTAGAGTTTATTCCTCCTCATGGAAAGTTGGGTAAGGAAAGGAAGACCCTCAACAAGATAGTTTGACACAGTGGCTGTAACAATGAGCTCAAACATATCTGTCGATGAAAATAGTACAAGACAGGGCAAGGATCAGATCTCTTGTTCAAAGAATCATCAGGAGTCTAGTTGACTCAACAGCACCTAATGACAACCACATCTTGAAGTATCTTCTTTCTCATAAGACTTGAGGACATGGTACCCCTATGTCTCTGGTTGCTCTTAGTCTTTTCTGTTGGCAAGGCGAGCTTGGTAAAAGACCCTCTGCAACAGATACATGGTCAGCAGAGGTCAACCAGCTGTGGCTCTTGCTGGCCTCTGGTTTTCTGCCACCTCTTCTACTCCAGTATCTCAACGTCAGTCTGTCTGTGTTGTGTAGGAATCTCTCTGGCTTTGAAGTGTATGAGCTATACTGTCTTCTGTTTTGTTGTTGGTGGTGGTGGTGGTGGTAGTGAGATGCCTGTTCTCTGCCTATCAAAGTAGTCAACTTCATTCTTGCTGTTGTGAGGCGTCCTCAAGTCAGGTACAACTTGTAGCAACCCTATGAGCAGCTGATCAGAACCCTGTCCTTTCCTGTGCCATCCTCACAATCTTCAACACACTCAAGATCATTGCTGTAGTCACTGTGTTAACCTGCCTGGCTGAGGGTTTTCCTCTCCTTCACCCTCCATCATCCTAAGGATGCTGTCCCTCACCAAGGAGTAACATCTCATAGTAAAATGCTCAAAGTATGTGAGATTAAACCTCATTGTCTTTGCCTCCAAGGAGCACTCTTGCTGCATGCACTCTTACCTTATCCAAAATATCTGTTCTTTTGGCAACCCATGGGATATTCAGCACTCTTCTTCAACCCTGCAATTCCAAGGTGTTCAATTTTCTTCTGTTATCCTTGTTCATTGTTCAGCTCTCAGATGCATAGCAATTGATGGAAAAGACCATAGCTTGAATCAGGTGTACCTTAGTTTTCAAAGTGACATCATTGCACCTTAATAACATGAAGAAATCCCTGACTACTGACATTTTTCCAAACTTTCAGCATCACAGGATGGTAGAACTAATCCATCTTCTGCTTAATACTCTACACATTTGTTTGCATGTTTCCACCCAAAAGATGCTATTCACTTCATTCACATTATTAACATAGTCCAACAGCCATGTGGTGAAAAGAAAAAAAACAAAAGATAAGAAATATAAGACATCTAGGAAAGTCATTTTGAAAAGTTCATCTATGGCACCACACGCCGTTTTTCAGTATAGCTTCTTAGGCTTCTTGGTTGCCAACGCCACTGGCTGCTCCAAAGTCAAAAGGGAAAAACTGTGGGGTAGTTGAAGAGAAATCTTCTAAGACATACTTCCAAACACACCTTGGCTTATTTTCAAAAGTCTTCAAACACATTTATGAAGACTTTCCTTGACGTTTGATGCTCACTTCATCCTCTTGTCACTGGATTCAAAGCAAGCCCAGAGAAGCAGATCAGGGAAGTGGGTTTAAAGTTCTCTCAATTTTCTTACTCTCTGGGGACAGCAGAACCCAAAATATCTTTTTTATCTTCCCTTCAGCAATGAGAAATTTACACTTCCATTTCTACTGTCAAAAAAGACCCAGCTGTAGAGGTGCCAGCTTCCTGTTGCCAAGTCTAAATCTGGATTCTGTCTAGGTACTTGACTGGGACACTCCTGCATAGATCGTTAAGTGAGACCAGAAGGGACTGAATAAAAGAAAGGAGGTGGGAGTCTAGTGAGAAAGGTATTTTAATTGTTCCTAGAACCCTAGAATGACAGTTTACTGGTTTAAGCTTTTCCATTAGGGCAACCTAGGTTGTTGGGGTCTTCCCCCCACCCCGCTTCAATATTCTTTATTAATGGTATAACTTTTACATGTGTATGATGTGATTGAAAAACATTTTTGTTGTTTGGTTCCATTGAGTCAAATACAACTCAAAGCAACTCTATGAATAACAAATTGAAGCCTTCCTTGGCTTATCCTGGGCCAAGTTCAAGTCCACTGTTGTACTGACCTTGTCAATTAATCTTCTTGAGGGCCTTTCTCTCCTTCACTTACTCTCTCACTTTCCAAGCATAACATCTTTTTCTGAGGACAACATACCCACAATATGTAGATGATGTTTCCTCAGCCGGTCTCTCAGGACCTACAGCTTGTCTATGTTTGCTGTACCACGGTGACTTGTGTGTTGCTGCAGGGAAAGGAGCTGATGTGCTGGATTTTCCTTCTCCTCCCTCTTTGTTCCTCGCATGTCGCATCAGAAGATGGCAGCAGAGATTTCTCTTTCCATCGCTGTGCTTCCTCCTGTCACATTTGCCCAGCAGGACACAGACGCGCTCACCAGTGAAGGCAGGGCAAATCCTTTGCAAATACATACTGATTTCATTTGAGGAAGATGAATTCATAAAGTGAACAACTGTATGCATCAGTTTGTTTTGAGGGAATGTGATATAGGAGTTGTGCAAAAAAAAAATAAAGTTCCCAGTGGCAGCTCTCATTCGTTTTCTCTTCCATATGCGCAGAATATAATGTTCGTGAGAGGATGGATTGCTACTCAATCTGACAGCTGCTGCTTGGAATCGAATGCTTTTCCAAATATCCTTGCTTAACCTGTAACCACCGAGTGGAGCTGGTCCAGGGCTCCGACTGAGGCTTTTCTTTACGGAAGCCGCATAGCCCACACTTGTGCCTGGCCTGAAAATCCTCCATGGACTCTGCTCACGTCTCTCAGAACATTCTTTCATGCTACCTACAGGCTTCCTTTCATCCTGAACTTTAGGATAAAGAAACGAATTGTTGCCATATTCTATCTGCAAATATCAAGATGAGTGTGTGTGTGTGTGTGTGTGTGTGTGTGTGTAAGAGGGAGAGGGATGGAAAAGCACAGGGCTGAAGCAGGAGTGGTATCTACTTCCTAAACATCATGCCTCTGGAAACTATGAACTTTGATAAATGCCAGTAGTTGTAGAGGGGCTTCAGGCCTTTTGTTCATAAGGTTGCTATGACTTATGCTTGACTCAAAGGCAATCAACAACAATAACAGCATTCTGTCCTGGTCTTTCTAACCCTTGGTGATAAAGTAATGCATTGTTAATTTTTTTTTTTAGGTTTCCCTCCCCCCCCCTTTCATTCATGCATTCTCACACTCATTGTCCAAAATGACATTCAAATTATGCAAATGTGCTATTCATAAATTCACCATGAACCCTTTCAGCAAGGTGATAGGAGATTCAAAGTTTTTTTTTTAAAACTTTGTTCAACTGTAAGGGCATACACGACTAAATTGACTTTCGGGTGGAAGGATTTTATATATTGGGAAGGGAAACAGAGTTGGAGTAATTCGGCATCTCAGGGTTATCTGGGCTCTGGTAAGCTTTCTTCTATTTCCTTGTTTTAAATCTTATGAGTACAGGTGGTGGCCATCATTCTAAGCATCAGCTCTGCTCAAAAGTGCATTTCTCTCATATCTCTTTGCTTGTCTACTAATTTTTTCTGAAACTTCTCCAGTAGACTTTCTGCCAAGCGCCATTAGTCTGGAGTAAGTCTCAGGACCACGCTAACCTAATCGCTGGCCTGTAAGAATGGATTTCCCCTTTCTGTCTTCTTTCTCATTAATAATGTTGTGTTGCTATTGTCATTATGTGTCATCAAGTTGGAACTGACTCCTAGCTGACCCTTCAGTCGGTTTCCTGAGGATGTAAATCATGCAGGAGATTGTCCATCTTTCTCCCATGGAGAAGCTAGTTAATTTGAGGCACCTGGCTTTGGCCTGGCAGCAAAACTTCCCACACACTGGGTTGCTGGAGCCCCTAATACTGTTTAGTCTGATAGAAAATGTACTCTGGTGGTGTAGTGTGTTACATATCAGATTGTTAACCAGAAGGTCAGTGGTTCAAATCAACCTGTTGCTGTTCAGGAGAGAGATGGATAGTTTCCTTCTTCACTTATTATCTTCACTTATAATCTTGAAAGCCTGATAGATGGTCAGTCTAAGTTGGAATTGACCAATGGGTTCAGTCTGGTAAGAGATTGATGGAACCCTCAAGACTATGGCCTTCGTGGTCTCTTCAAACCTGGAACGGAAATCTCCTCTATAACTCAACTTCCAACGAAACAATAGACAGGTGATGATAATGTCATAAGGGATCACGTTCTTTAGAATAATCAACTATACAAGATCATAATGACAGTATATGCCTGGAGATAAACGTCAGAGTGAGGAAGTGTTATGAATGAAGGTTGAATGCAAAGTGCAAACAACAAGAGGAAATGTGAAAAATCATTGGAAATACTGTCCTAGAGTTGACTATAACTTAGAGCAAGCCCATGAACAACAGATGGCAATCTTACTCTATCTCGTGCCATTCTTATGATTTCTGTCATACTCAAGCCTTAGCATTCTGGGAAAGGGAGAGGATTAAGATCCTCAACAAGATAGACTGTGACCTGTCTTTTTCCAAGGACTGGTGCCTCCTGACAACATGTCCAAAGTTGTTGTTTTGTGCCATCAACTCACCTGTGATTCTTAGCAAGCCTATGTACAACAGCCCTAAACCATGTTCTATCCTGTGCCAATCTTATTTTCTCTGACACACCCACCTCCATTACCCAAGTCACTGACTCAATCCATCTCATCAAGGGTCTTTCTGTCCTGCACTGTCCTTCCACCCTCCCAAGCATGCGTACCTCTCCAAGGACTGATCCTGCCTTGCAACATGTCCAAAGTATGTCAGATGAAGCTTCAGAATCCTTGTCTCCAAGAAATAGCCCAATTTCACCCTCTCTAGGATGAACTAGTTGGTTCTCCTAGCAGTCCATGGTATATTCAGTAGTCTTCTTCAGCACCATAGCTCAAAGGCATCAACTCTCCTTCTATCATCCCTAGTCATTTTTGAGCTTTCTGATGCATAGCAAGTAATTGCAAAGACGATGGCCTGTATGAGGTGCACCTTAGTCTACAGAGTAACATCGTTGCTCTTTAGTACTTTGGAGAGGTCTCTGACAGCAGACTTTGCCAGTGCAATTTGTCTTTTAATTTTCTGGATGCTGGTACCAAGAGTGTTGATTGTAGAGCCAAGCAAACTGAAGCTGTTAACAAAGTATGCCCAAAGTATATGAGACAAAATTTTATCATCCTTGATAGTGTGCGTCAATGTTTTTGAATGGAAAACAAATTGTTGTCCGTGAACTTACATTCATATTACAATAAAATATTTTTAAAAAGAATTGCTTTACCTTGATAGACTAATTCCTACACTGTTGTTAGGCCCTCCTTCCATAAGTGTATTTGTGCAAATATCTGAAGAACATCGGGTTTCTTTTAACAAATGTTAGAGACAGATAGACTTGAAGTCAGTTATGTTTCACCATACCACCCACGACCATTGATGTGATTATGACTCATGGAGTCTTGACTGGGTTTCCAAGGCTCTAGATATTTATGGAAGCCAATTGCTCAACTTTCTTTATGGAGTGACAAATGTATTCAAGCTGTCAAACTTATGTTTAGCAGGCTGACACGATAAGCTTGTTCAGCAGGGTTTACCAGCATCATCAGAGCCCTTTTGATAACATAGTCAGTGAAGAACTGTGCTGCTCATCCAAAGATGGCGCCCCTCTACAGGTCTGCCTCTCCTGCCAGCTCCTCAGGAGAAAGACAGGAAATCCATGCAATTTGCAGCCTCCAGAAACCTACTGGAGGGTGAACTATGCGTCATTTTTTTTTTTACTTGACAGAAATGAATTTGAGAACTTTTTTTAAAAAGAATGATAAATATGGGGGAGACCTGTAAGTTGGTTCATGGGCTCCTGGGTAAAGCTTCATGACCAACTGGGGCATTGAATGATGGATGACAAAGAGAATATAGGATGGGAAGGAAATTATGCCATGTGGTTAGTTAGAAAAACCAAGACTATTGTAACTGTACTAATTTTAAAGACTCTGGTGTATTTTTATATATTAATCAATTTCCTGGAATCCCCCCCAATTTCCTAAATATTAGTGTCTTAATTCTGGTATTTAATTTATAAGATCTCAAAGGAGGATTGTGACAAAGCTAGGGAATGGAATGAACATTTGTTGTTGCTGCTGTTGTTGTGTTGTTGGGTTAGTCATATAGCTGACCCTCTGGTGGGTTTTTAGAGGCAGTTACGTAGAACACACGGAGATTGTCCATCTTTTCAAGTAGCTGGAGAGATTGTACTGCTTGCTTTTGGGCTTGGCGGCTCACCATTTTACCACTAAGCCACCAGACCCCCCAGCACTGTGTTTAGATGGATAGATTGACATCTATTTTTTTATTTTATTTTAATCGTATATTTCTTCTTCAGGAAAACATGTGAGAGCATCTTGAGTTGTACAAGAAATAATGCTAAGGGATAGTGTGAGGTTACTTAGTGTGAATTTAAATAAAGGGAAATCTTTGGGGCCAGGATGTTTTCCATCAATTCAGCTGTGAATATTTTCTTTTTATTTAGATTGAGGTGCAATCCACAATGAAAACTATCGTCTTTGGTATTTTCAGTAAATGCTTCAAATCTTCCTCATTTTCAGCAAGCAAGGCTGTGTCATCAGTGTATCACAAGTTGTTGATGAGTCTTCCTCCTATTTTGATGACGTGTTCTTCAGATAGTCCAGCTACTCAGCATATAGATTGGATACATATGGTGAAAAGATAACAACCTTGACATACATCTGTTCATTCTGATTTTAAACCATGCAGTGTCCTCTTGTTCTGTTTGAATGACTGCCTTTTTGTGTATGTCCACACAGGATACATTTTGACAAACTTCCAGAGGAGAATCTCTGCAATTTTTAAAGACGCTTACTCTTGTTGTAAGTGGTTTTTTGAGTCAACTATGACTAACAGGGACCATGTGAACAACATTTTGAAGCCTTGTCCTGTCCTTTACAGTCCTCAGAATCTCCATCATCCTCCAGCCCCCTGTTGCCATCACCCTGTCAATCCATCTTGTCAAGACTCTTCCTTTCTTTCGCTGACCCTACTTTTCTAAGCATGATGTCTTTGCCCAAGAACTAGCACCTGCTAAAAACATGCTCATAGTATTTGGGATATAGTTTCACCATCTTTGCCTCTAAGAAGTAGCATAGCTGCATTTCCTCCAAGACAGACTTGTCTGCTCTTTTGGTAGCCCAGAGTCCAGTCGATACTATTACAATTCAAATGCATCAATTTTTCTTTGTTCATCTTTTTCACGTCCAATTTGCACATGCTTATAAACAAAAATACCACTTGGATCTGATTCACCTTAGTCTTTCTACTTAGCACTTTGTAGAGGTCTTTGGCATTAGATATCTGTGCAATAGGTATTTTGATTTATTGACTACCACTATCATGGATATTGAGTGTGGGCACATGTAAAATGAAATCTTTCTTGATAGCATCAATCTTTTCTCCCTGTATCAAATTGTCCCATTATGATTCTAATTGTATAAGCATAATTGGAATCATATAAATAACTCAGGATCAGATAGTAGTATCTATCCTATTCAAACCAAAGAAGAAGCTTCTAAATTTGGAATCTAGGTAGTGTAGTGGGAGCTCCGGTAGCCTAGTGGTAAGGGGCTGTGCTGCCAACCCAAAGGCATGCAGTTCAAATCGACCAGCTGCCCTGTGGGAGAAAGATGAACAACCTCTTCCACACTATTTACAGCCTCTGAAAGCCCAGTGGAGGGTAAGCTATCAGTTGGATCAGACTCTACAGTACACAACAATAAACAGTGTAGTGCATAACTTATCAGGCTACTTTTCCTTCATAATGATTTTTGTTGTGCGTAATTTATTAATAATCTGCCAGTCAATCTAAGAGAGAAAGATGAGAAGTCTCCTCCCATAAAGATTTACAGCCTGGGAAACCGATAGGAGGTTGCTATGAATTAAAACCAATCCAGTGTTTGTGATGTTGTGTAATGTAGATGCTATTAGCAGATTAATTACCTCTTAAACTGTGAGTACATTTGTCAAAAAGACTGGTTTGCTGGGACTATGTTTGCAGAAAGGAGCACTTACATCTTAGTGGGAAGAAATTGTGCTGCCAATTCAAAGGCACACGTTTCAAATCTACCGGCTGATTTGAAGCAGAGTGATGAGCTGTCTCTTCCTTTGCAATTTATTGCCTTTGACAATGCACTGAAGGCCAAGCTATTAGTTATTTCCAGCCTCACATCACTGAACCATGCAACAACATTTGCAAAGGTATAGTTACATTTTCATGAAAATTTGAAGAGTTTGAGAGGGATAAAAGTTTACTTGGTTTTGCTTCAAATTTACCAAGATAGTGTCAATGGTGTCTGCAGAGGGATTACAGTCTCAGTCATTTTCCAGAATGTACCACAAACTGACCATGTTGTGTTAAAACAGATTCGCCTCAAGCTTCTTCCTTTCAGACATGCATTTACCCAGGCTTGAGACTCTTCAAAGGGCTATTCAACTTTTCAGCTGGTTCATGTACAAGTGATCTGAATATACAAGCACCTAACCTTATTAGTAGCAAGTGGGCAGAGATCAGTTCAGATATTCCTGTAAACTCTCTCTGAACTAGCCTGATCCTTTGTGAATGAAAGATATGAACCAGGAATCTCATTAGCAGAAACTTTTTCTCATTTGGTTTTTGCTGGCTCATAGTGAAATCTGGCCGGTCCCAAAGCACCGAGGGGTAAGATCCAGATTTGAAATAAAGAATAGTTTCATATGATTTACTAGAGCTTCTGAACACAGGAGTCGTATGGAGTAGTTGACTTTGTTTTTAGTTTTCCGGGAGGAAATTGCAGCATGAAATGAGTAAGTCAATTTTAACATCATCCAACTAGTCATGGACACATCTGGGCTTGTCTTTCAGGTCTGCCTAAACCCAGTGCTTTCATATCCTTCCTCACCCCACACCGTATCCTTATCTGCTGTGTGACTCATAGGGAAGAGCTAGAGGCAAGAATGATTACAACACTTGGGACTTCTATTTGTGCTTTCATCTGTCACTGTCTCTATTATTCAGGTAGCTCTGGTGAGTTAGTGGTAAGGAATTGTACTGCCATTGCAAAGGGGTATAATTCAAATCTATCCTCCATGAGAGAAAGACGGGCAATCTCCTCCCATGCTATTTACTGCCTCTGAAAATCTGCTGAAAGTCAGTTGTGGGTCAGTTTCGACTCACTGTTACACAACAACTATTATTAAAGGAAAGCACTGTCTTCATTGAGTAAATTATTTTGGTATTGGAAAAGTATTTTTAAAATTGAATTGTTGGGTGCATGCATTTATTTCCTACCTATCTAAAGATTATGTGAAACAGTTCTTCAATCTTACCTGGAATTATTGACATTTTCAACTTGTAATTCTTTCCTGTGAGGGGCTGTCCTATCCACTGTATGACGTTGACATATACTTGACCTTCACTAACCAGATACTAGTGGCACACTCCCTGTCACCTCATCATGTCAGTTTAAAAAGTCTACAAATATTACCTTCAGCAAGACAACTGATGCTCTTATGTGACTGCGACCCATAGCAATCCGATGAACAATGACTCTGAACCTTCCTCTATACTGACACAATCTCCCCATCTCCAACACATCCGTCACTGTGTCAGTATATCTTCTCCAGTATCTTGCTTCCCTCTGCTGACCTCCCCCCTTCCAAGCATGATGTATTTCTCTCAGAACTGGCCCTTTCTGAGAATATGCCCAAAGTATGTAAGACGGAATTTAAACATCCTTGCCTCCAAGGAGCAACTTGGTTTCACCCTCTCCAGGACAGACCTATCTGTTCTGTTCTCTTGGGAGTCCATGGTATGTTCAGTGCTCTTCTCCAGCACCACAACTCAAAGACATTAATTCTTCTGTTATCCTAAGTCTAGCTCTCAGATGCATAGCAAGCAATTGAGAAGACCATGGCCTGGATCAGGTGCACCTTAGTCTCAAGACTAACATCATTGCTCTTTAGCATTCTACGTAGGTCCCTGATAGTAGATTTTCCAAGTGCAATGCATCTTTTTTTCTTTCTTTTTTAAAAATTAATTTTAATGAAAGTTTACAGAGACTTTAGATTTCCATTCATTCATTGCTGCACTTTTCTCCCTGCCCACCACTCCCCCCACTTTGCTCTTCTCTTTGAAAATGAAAAGAAAATTTCTTTCATAGTTATACAATCCCTCCTTCCAAGCCCACTCCACTATGCAGCCTTCATTCTGGACTCCTGTCATGACATAATGTCCTCCAGGGTCACCCTTTTTGTATAATGTTTCATGAGTTCCTTGTTTTTGACTATAGCATAGTATTCCATTGTGTGAATATACCAGAGCTTCTCTATCCATTTGTTTGTTGCTGGGCACTTGGGTTGTTTCTAACTCTGCTATTGTTAACAAAGCAGCAATAAACATGGATGTGCATATATCTGTTTGAGTAGCAGCTATGGTTTCTTTAGGGTACATGCTCAGTAGTGAAATTTTTGGGTCACTCCCACCAACAATGAATAAGGGTTCTACGTTTCTCTACAACTTTGCCAGCATTTGTTGTTTGCTGCTCTGTTGAATTTTGCTAATTTTACTTGGGTGAGATTATATGTTATAGTTGTTTTGATCTGCATCTGTCTTAGAGCTATGGTTTTTGAACATTTCTTCATGTGTTCGTTTGCCATCTGAATGTCTTCTTTGATGAATCAACTCATCTTTTGATTTTTCTGACTGATGATGCCAAAGGGGTTGATTGTGGATCTGGACAAGATGGAATCATTAACAACTTCCATCTTTGCTCCATTTATTGAGATGCAGCCTACTGGCCCTATGGTGAGGATTTTTGTTTTCTTGATGTTGAGATGCAGTCCACATTGGAGGCAGCAGTCCTTTGATCTTATGCAGCAAATGTCTCAAGTCCTCCTCAGCAGGGCAGAATTACCCCTATTTAAGATCCATTGATTTAAAGGGAAGAGATAGGTCAGGAAACAAAAGGGTGGGGGGAATACAGAAGCAAAAATCTATAAAGTCCCTTCATTAAGTTCTTAGTGTCTAGTACATATGTCTAAACAGACTGGAGAGTAGGAGAGCATTTTTTTCAGTGTGAAATAGAGAAAAATAGGCTTATTTTGACTGGTTAGCATAAGTAGGAAAGATGTATCTGCAGTTAAAAAGTTGGAAAGGTGTTATCCTTCTGGGGGCTCTGGTGAGGTTTAGTAATGCCAGCTTTGTGAAGCCTGAATATCCATCTCTCAAAGGAATGAAATGAGGTAAGCAGTTACAATTTATAATTACTGAGCTATTTAGAGCCACTCAGATCAGGTAGTTGCACAGACTATAAGTTAGATGTGCATTTCTTTCTGCCTATTAATGTGACTTGTGACTCCATAACTCTGTAGACTGGTAGTTTTAACCATTTAAAGTTAGATTAACTGACAGCACATTTGAGTTGAAGAAGAGTATCAAATATCTCATGGACTGCCAGAAAGGACAGACAGACGTGTCCTGGAGAAAGTACAACCAGAGAGCTCATTGGAGGCAAAGATGGTGAAGCTTCATTTCAAACACTTTGGGCATATTGTTAGGAGAGGTTATTCTCCGCAAAGAGATACCAGGCTTGGAAAGGTGGAGGGTCAGTGAAGGAGAGGAAGAGTCTCAGGAAGCTGGAGTGATACAATGTCCATGGCAATAGACTCAGATATGTCAAGAATGATAAAAATGACAGAGTAAGAGAGTGCACATCTGCCGTTCATAGGGTCACCGTAAGTCCTACTTTGCTTGATGACACTTAACAACAACCAGCCTAGAAAGCACAAGTAAACATGGGCCAGTGTAATTGACGGCTTTTAAGGAGCTTTTGTGGTCTCATGTGTTGTTATGTGTTAGATTACTAACTGAAAGGCTAGCCATTCAAATCCACTGGTCTTTCTGGAGGAAAAGGATGTGCAATATCATTCTGTAAAAATTTACAGCCTTGGCAATGCAGAAGTTCAAGTTCATGGTGCTGGCCCATGATAGGAAATGCTAACACTGTCTTCTCTGGGCTAAGGTCCTTTTCTGTTTCATTTTCTGTTCCTTGGATCCTTGGTCACCTCCATATGGCTTCAGTCTTTGTATGAACTTCCTTACCTCTCTGCCTAATCTGATCCTTTTGAATTGCAAAAGTGATTGATTTAAAACACTCCATAAAAGAATATCATTGTAATGTTCATCATTCCAGCAGAGCCATCCGAAAATTGTAGATAGTCAAGGGACTCCCAGATCTATGAACAAGCTCAGGCCAAGCGATTGGATATACCTCACTGAACAAGACACTTGTTCCTCACTGATAGTTTCTTGTTTCATGCGGCATATCACCATGGTTATATTGTCAAATGTGATAATGGTTACCCATGGTGGACAGTGTTTGGAGGAGCTCCCTAGTTAAAACAAACTTAGAAGCAGGACTGGCATCCACTTCCAAAATAGCTTGCCTCTGGAAAAACCCTATGAACTTGGAGAGAAGATGAAAGTTATACAAGCATTTAGGTCTTTTATTCATAGGGTCCCTATGAGTTGCCTACGACTCGGCGGCACTTAACAACAACAACAACATATTGTCAATAAATGATAGGGCATATGGAATATTAATCCTAGCAGGATTATTGTTGCTGTTGCTGTTAGATGCCATTTAGTCCTCTATTACTTAGAGGGACCCGATGAATAACAAATCTGAATTTTGCTCTATCTTGTGCCATCCTCATTGTCTCTAAATTCAATCTACTTTGAAGACACTGGCAAAAAGTAAGGCACCAGGAGTCACTGAGATACCAAATTACATATTTCAGCTAACACTTGCAGCCCTGGATGTACTATCAAGTCTCTGTCAGGGAATTTGGAAGAGAGCTACCCGGGCAACTAACTGGAAAAGATCTGTATTTGTTTCCATTCCCAGGAAGGGCGATACAACAGAATGTGGAGATTATTGGACAGTTCCGTTCATGCCACTTGCAAGCAAAATATTGCTGAAGATCATCCCCAAAATGAATAGAACAGTAAGTACATTGACAGAAGACTTCTAGAAGTTCAGAGTGGGTTTATAAGAGGCCTTGGCACCATGGATATCATGACTGATGTCAAATCAGATCCTGGCAGAAAGCAGAGAATACCAGAAGAATGTTGGAGGTGTTTTCTTTCTTTTTTTTTTTTTTAAATTGTGCAAAGGCATTTGACTATGTGGATCCTAATAATCTATGTCTAAAATTGAGAATCATGTCGCCTTCACTTTCAGCAAGCAGAGTTGTGTCATCTGCATAACACAGGCTATTGATGAGTCTCCCTCTTAGCCCAAGGCCACATTCTTTTTCACAGAGTACAACTTCTTGAATAATTTGTTCAGTACACATTTTGATATGCCATTAATTCCTGGAGCCTTATTTTTCTGACAGTTCCTTCAAAGCAGCTTGAACTTCTTCCTGCATCACCATAGGCCCCTGCTCATAAGTTGTTTCATGAAATTCTTCTGTGTCTGCCAATTCCTTTTGGTACAGTGACTCTGCATACTTCTTCCATCTTCTTTTAATACTTCCTGGATAATTTAATTATCTGCCCAAAGCGTCCTTAAGTATATCGACTCAAAGTTTGAGTTTGTTTTTCAGTTCTTTGAGCTTAAGAAATGCTGAACGAGTTCAGCCCTTTTGATTTTCTGAATCCAGCTCCTTGCACATTTCAATGTAATATTTTACTTTGCCATCCCATGATACCTTTTGAAATCTTCTGTTCAGCTCTTTAGTATCTTGAATTCTTCCCTCTGCTTTGGCTTCTCGAAGCTCCAGTGCAATATTCAGTGTCTCTTCTGACATCCATTTTGGACTTTTCTTCCTCCTCTATCTTTGTAACAACCTTTTGCACTCTTCCTGGATGATACTCTTGAAATCCTCCCATAACTCATCAGGCTTTCGCTCATTTTTGTTCAAGTCCTCAAACCTATTTCTGAGACAGTTCTGAAATTCAAGGAGGATAGACTCAAGCATATTGGTTCTTGTGGATCTATCAAAAAGTAAAAAATGTCTATTTGTGCTTTATTGACTAAGCAACAGCGTTTGACCGTGTGGATCATAACAAGTTGGCTGGCACTGAGAAGAATGGGAATCCCAGAGAACTTGATTGCGTTCACGTGAAACCTTTACCTAGACCAGGAGGCTATTGTGCAAACAAAGCAAGTGAACACTACATGGCTTGACATTAGGAAGGAAATGAGTCAGGATTGTATTCTTTCTCTCTACCTATTCAATCTGTATGTTGTTGCTGTTGTTCTTATGTGCTGTCAAGTCGCCTGCGTCTCATAGCGACTCTATGCACAACAGTCCTGTATCTGTTTTCAAGGACTGACCTCTCTAAACAACATATCCAAAATATGTGAGATAAAGTTTCACCATCTTCAGCTCTAATCTAAGGAGCTCTGTTTGTTGTTGTTGTTGTTTTTTTCTACAAGACATATTTGTTTGTTCTTTTGAAAGTCTAAGAGGTATTCAGTGCTCTTCTTCAACACCAAATCTCAAAGGAATTTTGTTCTATGAGAGATCGTATTATTTTCAGATGGTTCAAATCTCAACTAAAAGTCAACAGAAAGTGGTTTTCACTGAGACCTACCCACCCCATCCTATGTTTCCTCTAAAAAAAGAAAACTAAGTCAAGTGTTGACTGACCCAGCACTCAAGTGTTGACTAGTCCTCTCTGACCACACCACATACTGTCCAATGTCTCTCACCATCAATTGCCACCTGAGCCACTTTTTAATTTGTTAAACTCTTATCTCCATGATGTCTTCCTCTACTATCTCCAAGATGCCTCAGACCACTAACTTCTACCATTAACCCAGTTTGGCTAACCTGTTCCTTCTTGTATTTTAGTTCTTGTGATAAATATCAGATTCTTGGGTATATTTTCTTTAACTCAGCTTAAAAGAGTCCCCTGTTCTTCTTTTCCTCCCCCGCCCCCACTAACTAGTGTTTTAAATAGCACAACTGTTGATACTGTATTTTACTTAATTTCATGGTGTTCAGGGTGGCACAAGAAGTTAATGTGCTCGGCTTCTAATCAGGAGTTTAGAATTTTGAGTCTTCCCATGGGTTCTTTGGAAGAAAGGTGTGACAATTTGCGTGTGAAGAAATAGCTTTTGAAAACCCATGCAGCATTTTCAACTGTGACACACATCAACTCATTACTTGTTAGAATTCAAAACTCATTACTTGTTAGAATTCAAATGGATGATCACAGACATTTGTATTTGTCTTGTAGCTATCTTTCATACTCCATGGAGGTAGAAATGATGGCTGTATGACTTGAATTTGTATAGATTATTGGTATTAATTGAATGACCATCGACATTTGTATTTGGCTTGTAACTATCTTTGATCATTGGCTAACATAATCCATGAAGATAGAAATGATGGCTGCATGACTTGAATTTGTATAGGCTATTGGTATTAATTGGATGACCCCAGACATTTGTATTTATCTGGTAGCTATCTTTTATCCTTAGCTTACATACTCCAAACAATGGCTGCATGACTCGAATTTTTATAGACTATAGACTAGCACAGTGTCTGGCACCTGATATGGTAACCTGGTATTTGGCAAATGGAGAAATACGTGAACAGCTTGATGCTAGTGTGGTCCTTGGAAACGAGAAAGAAGAGATATAGTTCACAAAGTACTAGATGAACAGAAAAATGAGACCATCTAAGAAAAGATCTAAACACATTTGATTTTTTTTTCTGAGAACAGAGATGCAGAACAAGAACTTACAAAAGAACCCTTACAAATCCCATGTGAATTCCCTAGTTAACTGGCCAACAGAGGATAGAATCATGGAGATCTCTGGTGGCCTAGAGGGTAAAGAGCTGGACTGCCTACCCAAAGGCACAGGGCTCAAATCAAGCAAGTGCTCTGAGTTAAAAAGGTGGGCAATCTCCTCCAGTGGTATTTATAATATCTGAAAATCTCCTGGAGAGTCAGCTACTGGTTGGCTCCGATTCGAAGGCACATAAAACCAACATAAAAAGGTAATTTCAGAAAGCTGGCAGGCCAAAGCAACTAGGAGTCAGACAGAGGGATTTTGAAGGGTTTTGCAACTGAATAATGAAAGCTTTGTAGTTTGGATCAGGTGTTAGTTAAGATTTCCCTAGCTGCAAGGTTATTGACAATCATAGAAGAATCTCAGCAATATTCAGGCAAGACAAAGGAGTAATCATAGCTGAGGTGTTGATTTCATGGACTGAGGGGAAACAAGCAAAGATGACTGGGGACACCGTGGGTCAGACAGTGAGGCCTATGGTGGTCTTTCCCTCTGCATGGCTCTTGTTACTGTTGTTGTTATGTGCCATCAAGTCGCTTGCGACTCATAGCGACCCTATGTACAACAGCCCTAAACCCTGCTCTGTTCTGTGCCAATCGCACTGCCTCGGGCAAACCCATCCCGATTATCCCAGTCACAGAATCAACCCATCTCATAGAGGGTCTTCCCCTCCTGCGCTGTCCCTCCACCCTCCCAAGCATGATGTCTCTCTCCAAGGACTGGTCCCTCCTTACAACATGTCCAAAGTATGTCAGACGAAGACCCAGAATCCTTGCCTCCAAGGAGCAACCTGGTTGAACCCTCTCCAGGATGAATCTGTTTGTTTTCTTGGCAGTTCACAGTACATTGAATACTCTTCTCCAGCACCACAGCTCAAAAGCGTCAATTCTCCTTCTATCCTCCCTAGTCATTGTCCAACTCTCTGATGCATAACAAGTGATTGCAAAGACCATAGCCTGTATCAGACTCACCTTAGTCTCCAGAGTGACACCATTGCTCTTCAGTACCCTGGAGATGTCCCTAACAGCAGACTTTACCATTGCAATACATTGGCTACTGGTGCCAAGAGTGTTGACTGTGGAGCTGAGCAGACTAAAGTTGTTAACAATTTAATCTTTTACCATCCATCCTGATACTGCCAATTGGTCCAGTGGTGAGAATCTTTGTCTTCTTGAAATTGAGCTTCAATCCATACTGAAGGCTGCAGTCCTTGACCCTCTGCAACAAGCATTTCAGGTCCTCCTCAAGGCTCTTAGGACGAGAAAACCAACTAGCAGCCAGTGATTTCTTTTGTAAATGAAAACAACTTTGATGCATGCTAAATGGTGGGAATGCATTTGCAGCTTCAATATATGATATTTAACTATGATGAATTACCCAGGCTAACGAAAGGTTGACAAACCTCAGCCGTGCGTCACATGCTCCGAAATGAAATAGAAATCAATGAAGCAGCTAAATGCCCCTTAAATACCAATCCCCTTTTCAGATTGAGCCCCCTTCTTGTCCTTTCATGGAAATAAATGGAAGGATTCTTCATTATAGATTAATTTTCTGAATCCATTTTGCTCATTAGGCAGAAATAAGGGGTAGGTGAGGGTTTATTAGGGAGTAAGCATATCTGATAAGCATTAAATTACTTCTGATGGCTTTATGTATTTAATAGTGTTAGCAAATTAGCTCAGTCTTTGATCTAATGGGGCTGATGTTGATGCGGACGATGAATTTAACCCTGTGCTAGACAGAAAGCTGACTTGGGGAGTTGATCTCTGCTCTCTGTGTGTCCTTGAAACTATTTCTCCCACTCAGGGTTTCACTAATTGTCCCCATGCAGATGACTCCTCAGTCATGATATCCAGTCTGTCCTGCTGAATGTCGGTTTTGGGCTCCGAATGCCCTTATGTTTTTGTTGTTGTTATGTGCCTTTGAGTCTCCTGTGACATAGTGACCCTATATACAACAGCCCTAAACCCTGCTCTGTCCTGTGCCAAACTCACTGTCTCTGACACACCTACCTCAATTAGCCCAGTCACTGAATCAATCCACCTGATATAGGGTGTTCTTCTCCTGCACTGTCCCTCCACCCTCCCAAGCATGACGTCCTTTTCTAAGGACTGGTCCCTCCTTGGAATATGCCCAAAGTATGTCAGACAAAGCTTCAGAATCGAATCCTTGCCTCCAAGGATCAGCCTGGTTTAATCCTCTCCACAGTGAAACTGTTTGTTTTCTTAGCAGTCCATGATATATTCAACACTCTTTTCCAACACCACAGCTCAGAGGCATCAATTCTCCTTCTATCCTCCCTAGTCATTAACCAACTCTCTGACTCATAGGAAGTGATTGCAAAGACCAGGGCCTGTATCAGGCACACCTTAGTCTCCAGAGTGACACCATTGCTCGTCAATACTTTGGAGAGCAGACTTTCCTAACACAGTATGCCTTTTAATTTCCTGGCTGCTGGTGCCAAGAGAGTTGACTGTGGAACCAAGCAAACGAAAGCTGTTAACAATCTCAATCTCCTCACCATCCATCATGATGCTGTCGATTGGCCCAGTGGTGAGAATCTTCGTCTTCTTAATATTGAGCCTCAATCCATATTGAAGGCTGCAGTCCTTGACCTTTTACAGCCATTCAATAAATTAAACTTCTCCTCCATAATCTACTTCTTTCCATGCTTCTGATTTCCCTCAGTAGGGTCTCATAATGTCCTATAAGATTC
>NW_006399929.1:5926651-5947313 GCF_000299155.1 Elephantulus edwardii | reverse complement strand
GTCTCCAGAGTGACACCATTGCTCTTCAATACTTTGGAGAGCAGACTTTCCTAACACAATATGCCTTTTAATTTCCTGGCTGCTGGTGCCAAGAGAGTTGACTGTGGAGCCAAGCAAACGAAAGCTGTTAACAATCTCAATCTCCTCACCATCCATCATGATGCTGTCGTTTGGCCCAGTGGTGAGAATCTTCGTCTTCTTAATATTGAGCCTCAATCCATATTGAAGGCTGCAGTCCTTGACCTTTTGCAGCCATTCAATAAATTAAACTTCTCCTCCATAATCTACTTCTTTCCATGCTTCTGATTTCCCTCAGTAGGGTCTCATAATGTCCTATAAGATTCACATTCAAAATCCTATGGCTAATTAGAGTCAACACACACTTTTAAAAATGTCTCCTTCAACGTTGTCGCTGGAGTTTTGGTGGCGTGGCACCTTATGTGCTCAGCTACTAACTGAAAGCTCAATTGTCAGGGCTGCCCTGAGGGAAGATGCTGGAAATTTTCTACTATATAGATTTGTTGTTGTTAGGTGCCTTCAAGTCAGAAACAACTCATAGCTGACCCTCTAGAGGATTTTCAGAGGCTGTAAATCACACGGGAGTAGATTACTCGTCTTTCTCCCACGGAGCAGCTTATGTATCTAAACCACTTGCCTTTGGGTTGGCAGAATAATTCCTGACCTCCAGACTCCCAAAACTCCCTAGGCCCAAAGAAACCATATAAATAACAGATTTGGACCTTGTCCTATGCAGTCCATTCTCACAATCTTTGGGTCCACAGAATTACAGCCTCAGAAACTCGATGGTGTGTGAATATGAGTCGGAATCAATCAGACAGTAGTATTGTGATTCACCCCAGTACTTTCTCTCAATTTTCTTAGTGAAACGAGTGTAGAGTCTGGGCCTGGGCACTGTGGATGCGAAAGTATAAGGTAAGGTTCCTATCTCTTAGAAGTATATCTGTTCCAGATGGACTTAGGATCTAAATATGTCTATAAATACTTACAATTTAATATGGAGCACTGGTGGTCTACTGGACAGAAGCTGTGCTGCAATCCTGAAGGCACACAGTTCAAATCCACCAGCTGCTGCATGTGAGCAAGATGAGCAATCTCCTCCCACATGATTAACCGCCTCTGAAAATCTGCCAGAGGATCAGCTGTGGGTTGGTTTGTACTCAGTGGTACACAACAACAACCACAACATGCATGGATTATTTATAATACACGCAAAAACCTCCCACACAAAATTGAGAACAGATAGTGAAGGTTTCAAGAAAGAGGTAATAATTTTACCCAAACAATTTGACCTGAGGTAATAACTTGCCCTGAATGAATGAACTAAAGCATATCATATCAGTATGTAGTGTTGGTGCCATTTCTATCAGTATTATTTACTTTGTATCTTCCAATATTTGTAATAATTTTACACCATTTGAGTGATCTCAGTGTAAGAAGTACAATCTCAATTATACTTTCTTTAGTTCTAATAAGGGGAATAGTCTCAGAAGTCAGAAGTAACTTGAATCAGGTTTTTGGTAGGAAACAGTTCTGAAATCAGTGTCTGGCAGGAACCATTTGAAATCAACTTTTTTTTTTTTTTTTGTGGAGGAACTATTTATACAAGTGAGAAAAGTAGGAATCATCAAGGGATGGCAAAGCACATGGAGTGAAGCAATAGCTTTCAGATGGAACCCTAGGTCTGGGGAAGCAGTCAGAGGTCTAAGTAAGTTTAGAGGAAGGTAGTGGCCTGCAGCCGATGTTGCCATAGAAATGGCCCCTACTAGAATTTTCCTGCAAGAGAGGAGGAGGCAAGAAAAATCTGTACTTTAGTCTTTCCTTGTCTTTTGGCCTTCATTTTTATTTTCTTGGGTTCTCCATTGAACAAACGCAATCAGCAAGCAAGCAAGAGAGCTAAGGTTTCAGAATGCACAGAAGTTGGCTCCCCAGGATACAGAGATCTAAGACAAAGACAGAGGAGGACTCTTAGACTCACGATGGAGAAGAAGGTAAAATGAAGAAAAATCAACACTGAAGGAATGCATTTACCAAACTTGAACAAGCCTAATACCATTTCTGGCTTGCCATCATTTTCTGACAAGGAGTTTCCATGAGCAAAGGGCTGAATCTTAAGTCTATAAGCAATATAAAGGAGACTAATATAAGCTGTTGTCCAAACAGAGCAAGAGAACACTGGATGGTTTAAAAGGAGGAAAGATTTTATCAGATTTATATCCTTTATCCATACCTATTCAACTGAATGCAAATCATTCAAGAAGCTAGACTCTATGAAAGAACCAGTCCTTGGAGAAGGACAGCATGCTTGAAAGGGCAGAGGGACAGCATGGGAGAGGAAGACCCCAAATGAGACTGATTGACACAGTAACTGGGGCAGTGGGGTTAAGTGTGTGGGAGCCAGTGATATCCATGTGCATATACAGTCTGTGTTTCTTAAAAAAGGTATTTCCTAGAAATAAATCATTGTACAAAATTCAATCAATCTCCAGCCTTGTTTCTCTCCCCATCTATCATTTTCAACTATGAATTCTTCTACTTTGTTTTTAACTTTTGTGTTCCAGTAACCAATTTTTATCAGTATGTCTTGATTGCATATTTGGTGAACTTCAGACTGCAAAAATTTGTGGTGGTTGTTAGCATGTGCTGTTGAGTTGACTACAACTCATAGTGACCCCCTTCGCAATAGCTCCTGAACCAGTCTCACCGTCTCTCCCATGCTTACCCTTATTTCCCCAGTTACTATGTCAATATATCTCATCCAGGGTTTTCTTGTCCTGTGTTGTCCCTCAGCCCTTCCAAGCATGAAATCCTTCTCCAAAGACTGGTCCCTTATGGCAATATGCCCAATGTATGTGAGATGGAGTCTCAAAATTCCTTGCCTTCAAGGAGCAGCTTGGTTTTTCACTTTCTAGGACAGACTTGTTATCTTTCTTGGCAGTCCACTGTCTGCTCTTCTCTAGCACAAAGGCATCAATTCTTCTGTCATTCTTGGTAATTGTCAAGTTCTCTGATGCATAGCAAATAATTGCAAAGACCACGGCCTGCATCAGACACACTTTACATTTTTGCTCTTCAGCACTCTGTAGAGGTCCTGGACATCAGATTTTCCTAATGCAATTCCTCTTTTAATTTCCTGACTGCTGGTGCCAAGAGTGTTGAGTGTGGAACTAACTGAGCAAGCTGCAATTATTAACAATCTCTTCTTCATCTATCACGATGCTGCCAATGGGCCTAGTGGTGAGAATCTTTATCTTCTTGATGTTGAACTTCAGTCCATATTGCAAACTAGAGTACTTGACCCTCTGCAACACATGCTTTAGGCCCTCCTCAGTTTCAGCAAGTAAGATTGTATCATTTGCATAATACAGGTTATTGAGGAGTCTTTCTCCAATTCTGATGCCACATTCCTCTTCAAAATGTCCAGCCTCTTGAATGGTCTACTTTGCAAAAGTTTGTAGAATCCTCAATTTCCTCTTTGGCTTTAGCTGATGGTTCATTATATTTGAATAACAGTTGCATTAACAAGTCTTCCTCGTGTATGTATGGATAATATCTTATTATGCAGAGCATTGTACTTCAGGATAGATCTCAAGATGTTATTTTTTTTTAATGAATGCAACACCATCATTCTCCAATCTTTCATTCCTAGTTTGGTAGGTCATAATGTTTTCTGATTTAAAATAGTCAATACAGTCAATTCCAACTCACTGATGCCTAGAATGTCAATCTTCATACATTCAATTTCATTTTTGACAACTTCCAAGTTTCTTACATTCACACTTTTTACATTCCACATTCCAATTATTAACAGGTAAAAATCTAATTTTTAACATCTTACTTTAGTGGTCCTACTTCTAGGTGCAGATTGTACACCTATTGGTGGACGATTTATTAACAATCTGCGTTATGCAGATGACACAACCCTGCTTGCTGAAACTGAAGAGGACCTGAAGCACCTGCTGCAGAGGGTCAAGGACTGCAGCCTACAATGTGGATTGAGGCTCAATGTCAAGAAGACAAAGATATTCACCACTGGACCAATTGGCAGCATCAGGATGGATGGTGAAGAGATTGAGATTGCACACAGCTTTAGTTTGCTTGGCTCCACAGTCAACACTCTTGGCACCAGTAGCCATGAAATTGAAAGGTGCATTGCCATGGGAAAGTCTGCTGTTAGGGACCTCTCCAAAGTACAGAAGAGCAATGGTCTCTCTGGAGACTAAGGTGCATCTGATACAGGCCATGGTCTTCGCAATCACTTGCTATGCATCAGAGAATTGCACAATGACCAAGGAGGATAGAAGGAGAATTGATGCCTTTGAGCTGTGGTGCTGGAGAAGAGTATTGAGAATACCATGGATTGCTAGGAAAACAAACAGATATCTCCTGGAAAGGGTTAAACTGGGTGGCTCCTTGGAGGCAAGGATTCTGAGGCTCCGTCTAACATACTTTGGACATGTTGTGAGGAGAGACCAGTCCTTGGAGACGGACATCATGCTTGGGAGGGTGGAGGGACAGCGCAGGAGAGGAAGGCCTT
The DNA here is from genome assembly GCF_000299155.1 of Elephantulus edwardii. NCBI lineage: Eukaryota > Metazoa > Chordata > Mammalia > Macroscelidea > Macroscelididae > Elephantulus > Elephantulus edwardii. The sequence goes on along the minus strand of NW_006399929.1, from coordinate 5,942,758 downwards.
CCATGAGGTGGATTGATTCAGTGACTGGGATAATTGGGATGGGAGTGTTGGAGACAGTGCGATTGGCACAGGACAGAGTGGAGTTTAGGGTCGCTATGAGTCGCAAGCAACTCAACGGCACATAACGACAACAACAACAACATTGTTGCACATTTTCCTCCCTTCTTGTTCCTTCACACCCCTCAGTCCACTTTGCAATGCATCTCTTGTTCCAGATTATTGTCATATAGGGTCGCTATGAGTCACAAGTGACTCGACGGCACATAACAACAACAACAACAAGCTTCTAGGTGCTGCTACTCCCTGGTGAAGAAGATGGTGCTCCACTCATATGTGTGCTGCTATTTCCTGGCAAAAAGTTCCCATTCTCAAAGATATCATCCCACAGAATGTGGAAATTATCGAATATATAGTTAATGTCACATGTAAGCAAAATATTGTTGAAGATCATCCAAAAATGGTTAGAGCAGTACATTGACAGAGCACTGCCAGAAGTTCAAACTAAGTTTAGAAGAGGTTGTGGCACCAGGGATATTATTGCCAATGCCAGAAGAATCTTAGCTGAAAGCAAAGAATATCAGAAGACTGTCTATGTGTGCTTTATTGACTATACAAAAGAACTTGACTGTGTGTATTATAACAAACTGTGGTTAACCTTGAGAATAAGGAGAATTCAGAAAACTTAATTGTGCTTATAAGAAATCTATACTTAGACCAAGAAAATGTTATTCCAATAGAGCAAGAAAACACTTATAGCTTAAAATCAGGATAGGTTTTAATTAGGGCTGTATCCTCTCTCCATATCTATTTAATCTGTATACTGAGAAAATGATCCAAGAAACTGAACTTTATGAAGAGGAGTGTGACATCAGAATAGGAGGGCTCATCAACAATCTGTATTATGTAGATGACATAACTCTGTTTGATGAAAGTGAGAAGGATCTGAAGTGCTTACTGCAGAAGATCAAGGACGGCAGTGTTCACTATGGATTACACCTCAATATCAAGAAAACAAAAATCTTTACCACTGGGTCAATAGACCAGCTTATGATAGATGGATAAAAGATTGGCATTGTCACCAATTTCATCTTGCTTGGATTCACAGTCAACACCCTTGTTTTCAGCAGTCACAAGATTAGGAGGTCTATAACATTGGGGAGTCTTTGCTTAGAAGTCTCTCTGAAGTCCTGAAGAGCCATTAAGTTAGTCTAAAAACTAAGGTGTCCCTGATTCAGGCCATAGTCTTTCCGATCACTTGCTATGCATCTGAAAGGTGGACAGTGAGTAAGGATGATAGAAGAAGAATTCACGCCTTTGAGTTGCGGTGTTGGATAAGAGTGCTTAATAAGTTTTGCCAAGAGAACAAACAGATATGTGTTGGAGGAAGCGCAGCCAGAATATTCCTTGCTTTGATGAAGCTTCATCTCACACATTTTGTACATGTTGTTAGAAGAGGCTATTCCTTACAAAAGGACACCATACTTAGGAAGATAGAGGATCAGTGAAGGAAAGAAAGACGCTCAATGAGATGGATTGATCCAGTGTCTCTGGCAACGGACTCAACCACGTGTGGGATGATAAAGATGATGCAGGCGAGGATATAATACCAACTCACAGTTCATGGGGTCACTCTGAGTTGTATTTGACTCAATGGTGCTTAACAACAACAACAACATCCTAAAGAACTAAAGGATGTGACATAAACTTATATGGGAATACCCATGTTTATTACAGCATTATTTATGATAGCTGTTGTTGTTGCTATTGTATACTGCTCAGTTTGAACTGACTATGACTGACCATGCAGTGTGTTTTTAGAAGCAATAAATCACATGGGAGGAGATTACCTGTCCTCCTATGAAGCAGCTGGTGTTATTGAACCATGTGCCTTTGGGTTGGCAGCATAATTCTTTTAAAATAATCCATCAGAACTCCCTTTGATGACAGCAAAGTGATGGAAACAACAGCAACAACAACTGGTGAATTATTTAAAAACAAGCTCTGGCACATTGGCACCATGGAGTATTATGAAACAGTAAAATATGATAAGATATTGGAGACATGTTGATTAACATAGATGAATCCAGAGGGCACTATGCTGAGTGAAGTAGATCGATCACAGACAAATATTGGGTATGACCACTATTATAAAAAGTTAAAGGAAGATTCAAACACAGAATCATTCTTGAATTGTTAGCAGGATTAAAAAGGGAGATTAAAACAAACAAATGAACAAACAACCCAACTCATTGTCATTGAGTTGTTTCTGGATCTTAGAAATCTGTTAGATTTTATGTAGTGTGAAACATTAAGGGAGGAACCTTACTCTCTTTCTTTCCTGAAATCACTGGTGGATTAAAAATGATGGACAAACATGACCTTTTTGTTAGGAATAAAATTTGCTCCAGAGTACACCACTTGGGCTCCCTTAGGGAGGAAGACGGTAGTGAAAATTTAAAAAGAGATAACAGACTTTATTATGATAGGTAAATGAAAAAGCAATGTACAATACGGAGATGATAGACATCTTGGATATTGTAAGTAATGGTATAAAACAAAATGTGCAAAAGAGCCTTGGAAAGCTGATACTGGGGTTTCTATGAGTCAGAACCTACTCATTGACAGTGAGTTTAATTTTTAATTTCCATTGACTTTAGCTTCTGGAAATAAAGACAAGAGAGAGAGAAGACTAATTTCCATTGCTGAGTCACAACAGGAATCAGAAGTTAGTTGCTTGTCTTTGACTATTCCCTAAGAATATTCCTTCAGTTTTATTTGGTGAGGCAGTGGGTCCATTTAAAAGAGTGCATTTCCCTGTATCGTTTGTCTAAAGAGGAATATTTTGTGATGCACTTGGAATTTACTGGATAACACTACCAAGGAATTCATTTAAAGGGGTTCTCTCAGTTTGAAAGTAACTCCTTTTGCGCTTTAATCTTTCTTGTCTTCATATCTTAAGTGATGATTAGTGTCCATTTTCTATCATTGACGAATTCCCTTAGGATGGTGAAGCTCTGTACACACAATTTGTTCTCTATTCCTTTCAACCAAACATGAATTATAGTGAATATAGTATGTGAAGACTACTAAAGATATCCATTTAATCTTTTGGCAGAGTTGAGGTATGTAATTTGGCAGCAGAATAACTTTGTAAGTTATTTTTTTTTTCTCCTTCCTTCGTGTTTTTGGTTTTGTCTGTTGAGTCAGGCATTTTGGATTCATTCCATATTCCAGTGACCTTTTTTCTGCATGACATAACCTATGGAAAATATAACATATATTCAATGAGTATATCTAAAAGCGGTTCTACAATTTAATAGCTGTGCCAATTTGGACAGATTACTTAATTTCCCTCTGCATTTTTCTTTCTCACTTTCTTAAACTTACATATATGAACAAGAAGTTGTTATTGTTGTCAGGTACCATTGAATTATCTATGACTCATAGCGAACCTATAAGCAATGGCTCTGAACCTTGTCTTATGCTGAGCCAAGCTCATTGTCTCTGACTCAGCTGATTCCATTGCCACAGTCATTGTCAGTCCATCTCATCCAGGGTCATCCTCTTTTGTTTGACCCTCTACACTTTCGAGTATGATGTTCAGGTTCCTCCTGGAAACATAGTAGTGTGTCACTATTACTATCACTGAGAGGGAGAGATGAATTGTAAAATATATACATGCTGTTAGTTGCTGTTGACTACTACTCATAGTGACCCTACGAACAGATCAAAAAGGTTGTCTTTATTCTATGCCATTTCCACAATCTTTGCTATGCTCAAGCCTACTGTAAAAGTCACTATGTCAATCTCTTTCCTTGAGGATCTCTTTAGCTGCTCCTCTATTTGTATGTGTACATAGATGTATGTATGCATGTGTGTATGTTGTTTCATAGCGACCCTATATACAATAGTTCTGAACCCTGCCCTATCCTGAACCAGTCTCACTCTCTGATACACTTATTCCAGTTACTGTAGTAATCTATCTTTCTCTTTAAGAAATAAAAGTTTTAATTGTGATTTTAACAAAAGTTTATAGAAAAGTTAGATTTTCTTTCATTCCTTTATTCACTGTTGCACATTTCTACTCCCTTCTCCTCTCTTCCACATCCCAGTTTATCTTTTTTTTTTTAAATTAGTTTGCTTATAAAGTTTGTATACATCCTTGTGTATCACACTATTCTTTGATCCATATTATTAGGGTCTTCCTAACTTTTTCTTTTATAGATTTTTACTGGCTTTCATATAATCATCAATGGACATTATGGTTCATGCATTTACATTGTAGTTTTTAAAATTTTATTATTATTAATTTTAATAAAGGTTTACAGAGACTTTATACTGACTTCCTCTTTTGTGCTGCCCATCCACACTTCCAAGCATGGTGACCTTCTCCAAGCTATAGATAGAGATTAACATATAGATGTGATATGTTAAAACCTGACACAGTTACTGCATAAATGCAGTTACTGTTATAAGCTGGATTTTGGATGTGCTCCTCCCCATTTCCTCTTGCCTCCAGCTTCCATGCTGCTCATAAAACAAGACTGACATGAGATTTTATTACTGTTTCATTAGGAAATGTGGAATATGTTCAGATGTTATTTATTTCCATATTAAAAACCCAATCAAGTGCATCTTGCACTGTGGAAAATCCGGTTCGGGGTATCTCCCCTTCTCATTTTGCTTTAATTATGACCATGTATTCATAAAGTTGCATGTATATATATTCATTAAACAAACCCACACCTTCAGTAAACTTGAGGAATAGAGTATTGATTTAAACCACACTTTAGGAGGCTTATCTATCACCCTGAACAAATAAAAACTTATATGAGATTGGATTTCACTGCACAAGACAGGGAAAAACACACTCGGCCAAATACAGCTAGTGCTTGGAAGGCTGAGTTCTACAGGCATCATCAATATATAGGGTTTCTGCTTTCACTTTTTCATGATCTCTGTCAACGCTGATAAAGATACGTGCCCTTTTATTGCAGCAGAATTTATCCTGCCCCTCGTTGTTGTTGTTTTTTTTTTTTTTGTTTAACGCAGACTATACTTTTAGTCTGTCACTACCTTAGAATTGACATCTCTACCTTCAAGGTTTGTTAGTGTTGGAGAATCAATGTTTCCAAGAAATTTTGTTTTACTTTGGCCATGGATCTCGAACTTTCTGTGGGTGGAGTTTGACTTATTTCCAAACGACTGACGTGCAGAGGTAGAAACTATGAGTTGCAAGTACTGATACGTTCCTCCTCCTTCCTTCCCAACTTCCAGCTTATTAAACCTAGGTTCTCTTAAACTCTATCTAGTTTTAGGAGTAATAGATCCTAAAGGCAAATTGTTTTGTCTTAGTATCTTTCCTATGTACATGCATTAGTAATAGAATCTGGAACATATGTTGAAGACTCTTATTTCCTGCTGTTTGGTATTATCAAATCAATTTTGATTCATAGCAACCCCATGTGACAGAACAGGTCTGATGCATGGAAGCAAATTGCCAAGTTTTTCTATTGTAAATCCTCTAATGGGTTTGAACCTCAAATGTTACCAGATAAGTACTTATCTATTAAACCATTAGGGCTCATTTCTAACTTCCTAGCCTACCTCAAAACTGGGGACAGCTCTAAGACTAACTTCTAGCTAACGAGGTAAGGGCATTAAGAGCGATATACCAGCTTTATATTATTCCATCAAGTTAACGTCACATCATCCCCATGTAATGTTCCTATTCTGGTGCTTGGAAAGCACCAGAAGCTAGAGCAGCAGGATCAGAGTGCCGTATGAGTGCTACCTATGAAGGATTTGAAGCCACGAGGCAGGAGGAGCCTGATTCTCTCCCAGTCTAGAGTTGGTATGGCAGCTCTGGTCTTTGTAGGCATAGACTTTTCCTAAAGGAGAAATATGCTGTGTTGATTAATATGCTGTTATTTTAGCTCTTACTGGTTCATATCTTAGTTAACACAAAAGGCAAGATTTAAAGTTGTGCCAGTACTGCAAAATGCTGTAGTTTATAGAGAGTTGAGCTGCTGACCAAATGCCATGTCTCTTGGCAGTTTGAATCACCAGTAGCTCTGTAAGAGAAAAATGGACAATTGTCTCTCTCATGATTTATAATCTCAGTAACCCCACTGAGATTTAGCTATGATTTTGTTCCAAATCGATGGCAATTATTTAATTATTTCACAGCAGGCAGTGAGCAAGAAAGGGAGAGGTACTTAAGGCTAGAAAGTAGATGCTGCTTGTACAATGTGGCAAATCCTTTGGGGAAACCATCACCTGAAACAGCTCAAAGGCAGACTATAGACTAGACCTTCTGACACTGCAGGAAAGCCTGAATTTATTGTTCTGAGAAAATCTTTAATCTATGGATTATTTCCTGAAATCATCTTTAAACTAAAGAACTATTTAACTAAACTATACAAGATGATTGCTGTGATAGTTGTACTCTTTTAAAGAACTATCTATGTGGAATCAACCTGTTTATATTAAATTATAGATGAGAAATTTAGGTGATAGTGGATCTAAATAAATGACGGTTAAACAAGATGGGGTGAGATATTGAGAATGGTGACACAACATTAAGCTAGTAAGCAATTAAATAGAATTGTAGGAGTTCATAAACATGTACCATTCTTCATTCTTTTCACCAAAACCAGAATAAAATTAAAGAATACAAGCTATATTGCAACAGATGGTGTGACCTTTGTGGAACTTACTGGAAAAGCTAAACATGTTGACATAGGCTGCATTCTCTTTGCTGCTATTCATAACTTTTTTGAATAGTAATGTAATGAAGCAATAACTTCACACACCAAATAGAAAGAAGGCAGCTACCTGCCAGGGAAAGCTGGTCTCGGACTGCTCTGCACACCAGCACCAGAAAGGACAATTCCAAACTTTGAAGAGCTGGGCACAAGCTGGAGAGACCCTTACCAGGCTACATGCAACTACTGAGAGGGTCTAAAAACTGAGAGCGTGGTTGGATAGAGGTAGAATCTTGCCCACTTTTGCCCTCTTTTTATGGAAAGCTGCCTGCCTGGGGAAGGTGGTCTCTGGCTACTTTGCTCACTAGAACTATCAGGGACAATTCCAAACTTTAGAAGAGGGGGGCAACACTCACTCCCCAGGAAATATTGCACTGAAGGCTGCACTGAAGTCCAGAGAGAAGTTCAAGAAATTGAGCAACAGGGAGCCTTCCCAATGAACCCGGCCAGAAAGAACTCCTGACATAGAGAGTTGTCATCCTTCATGAAGGGAACACTTTAAGTCTATAACTAATGAATAACACCATAAAAAGATAAAGAACTGTCAACTACCCACACAGACACAATAGAAACAACCTAACACCAACAAAAACTTTATTTAATATCAAAAAAGTAGTGGACAGCTCCAAATGTTGTGAGCAAAACAAAATAAACCTTTTTCTAAAAAAGCTGAATACATGCCTTGTGAGTACCCCAGAAACAGAGAGGCAGAAGAAATATATTGAAATAGAGTCATATAAATAGCTATGAAATAAGGTACAAATGATGGAAGAAAGACTGGAATCCATAATTAAAGCAAATACTCCAGAGACAGGTAGCCAGAAGAAATATATCAATGCAGGGGAACATGAACAATTATGAAAGAAATGGTAAAAGATGGAAGAAAGAATTGGAACTAAAGATAAAGAGGTACAAAACCTTAAAAAAGTTATTAAAAGGCAGAGAGGGGACAGTCAACACAGTACTTGAAATAAACGAATATCAAGACTGAAATGGTAGACATTTCAAACATGCTGGAGGGAGGAAAAAGGCAGAACAGAAGAGATGGAACACAGAGTCAGTGAGCTTGAACACAGAGAGATGATGGAAGGAAAATTAAGAAAACATTAGAATTATATAGGATGATATAAAGAGGAACAACATACATGTGATAGAATCCAAGAACAGAAGGGAGGCAGGGAAAACTCTGAGAAAATGGCAGAAGAGGTACTAGAACAAAACTTCCAAAGTTTTATGATGAAATTCACATTCAAAAATCTCATTAAACCCCAAAACAGACTAGACCCCAAAAGGAAAACATCAAAATATATCATAGCCAAATTCTCCAAAAATCAGTGATTAGAACATTGAATGCAACATGCAAAAAAGAGTCATCTACAAAGGAGACCCAAATTAGATTAAGTTCTGATTTCTCAGCGGAAACCATGAGAACAAGAAGACAGTTGGATGACATATATAGAAGGTTGAAAGAATTGCCAGCTGAGGAATTTGTACCTAGCAAATCCATCTATCAAATATGAAGGAGAAATTAGGTCATTTGCAGAAAAACAGGAACTAAAGGAATATATGAGAACAAAACCAACCCTACAAGAAAGTTTAAGAGAATTCCGTCACATAGAGACAGAAAAGGAAAACTGGATGAATGGTAGTAACCAGAAACAACAGGAAAACAAAAACAAAAACAACAACCCAAAAACAACCTACAGCAAAATGGCAATGATAAAACCTGCCTTTCACTTACTGTGAATGGACTAAATGAACCAATTAAGAAAAAAGAGGAGCAGAAAGGATTAAAAACAACCAAAACCCACCAATATGTTGCCTATGAGAGGCACATGTAAGAAAGGAGGAAAAAGATAGACTAAAAACCACAGGGTAAAAAAAAATACCAAGAAATGACAGCCACAAAAAAGCAGGTGTGGCAGTGCTAATCTCTGATAAAATAGACTTTAGCTTGAAAATAACCATAAAAGATAAAGCAGGGTGCTATGTGATGATCAAAGTCACAATAGATGAAGAAAACATAAGCTTGGTCAACATCTATGCCCCAAAATGACAGACTAGACATAAAACAACAATTAACTGACTTGAAAAAAATAAATAGCACAACAATAGTGGTAGAAAACGTTAACACACTATTCTAATCAAAGGATAGGTCAGTTCAGATCTAAACTATACAACCAGCCAACTTGACCTTGTGGATATATCCAAGGTATTATATCCAACCAAAAATCAATTTACTTTCTTCTCAAGTGCACATGATACATTTTTCAGAACCGGTCATATATTAGGACACAAAGCAAGTGCCAACAATTTTTTTTTTATTTTAAAGAACACATTGAGATAGTACAAAGTATCTTCTCAAACCATAGTGCTATAAAAATAGAGATTAATGACAAGAGAGTAAAATTTATATAACCAGCCACATGAAAGCTAAATAGTGCCTGATAGAACAGGTCTGCATTATAGAAGAATAAAAAAAGAAATTAAAAAAAAAGTTCCTGGAAACTAAAAGATACTGAAAATACAGTGTATCTGCCAAAACTTCTGGGATACATCTAAGGCAGACCTTGGAGATTAGTTCACAGAACTAAGCAAACACATAAAGGGGGGGAAAAAATTAATGACTTAGCCTCTGGAAGAAAAGAAATTACAAGGACAAGAGTTGATATCCATGAGATAGAACACAGGAAAAATAATTAAAATCATCAACAAGACCAGAGCTGTTTCTTCGAAAGTGGCAATAAAATAGACAAACCATTGGAGAACTTAACAAATGAAAAGAAAAAGAAAGTATAAATAACAAAAATAAGAAACGATATACATATCATCGCAATAAAAACAGATCAAGTTAAATTGATAATATTGGCATGTTATGAAAAGCTATACTGCAATGAATTTGAAATCCTAGAGGGAATGGACAAATTTTTGACACTCACACCCTACCCATATTGACTCAAACAAATGTAGAACACTTGAACAGACCTATCATAAAAGAAGAAACTGAGCAAGTCAGACTGCCCAACTCCTTCCCCTCCAAAAAAATGGTCTGGTACTTATGGCTTCATAGATGAATTCTACCAAACATTCAGAGAAGATCTATCACCAAGTCTACTTAAATTATTCCCAAAAATATAAAAAGGAGAAATACTCTCAGAGTCTTTCTATGAAGTAACAATGACCTTAATACCAAAATCAGGCAAAGACCTTACCAAAAAAGAAAACTACCTACAAATATCTCTCACTAACACAGGGGCAAAAGTCCTTAACAAAATCTTGGCCAATAGAATCCAACAACACATTAAAAAAAAATCCATCATGACCAAGTGAGATTCATAATGGGTATTCAAGGATGGTTTAGTTTAAGAAAAACAATCAACATACCCATTATATTCATAAAGTAAAGAACAAGAACCAAATGATCCTGTCCATTGATGCTCAAAAGGCCTTTGACAAAATCCAACACCTCTTCTAATTAAAACATTCAGCAAAATAGGAATAGAAGGGAATGTCCTCAACATAAAGAAAAGTATATACACAAAACAAGGGCTAATATCATTCTCAATGGAGAATGACTAAAGGCATTCTCCCTTGTGAACATGGACCAGGCAAGAATGTCCACTTTCACCACTCATGTTCAGTATTGTATTGAAGGTACTTACCAGGGAAATCCAACAAGAGATGGAAATAAAAGGCATCCAAATTGGCAAAGAGGTGACAAATATCTTGCTATATGCAGAAGATATGATATGTATACAGAGAAACCTCAAGTACTCAACAAAAAACCTGTTAGACCTAGTAGAACAATTTAGTTGAGTGGCAAGATATAAGATCAACATACAAAAATCTTTGGGATTCTTCTACAGTAACAAAAGAGACAGAAGAAAAAATTAAGAAAGCAATACCTTTTACAACAGCCAACCACAAATTGAGATACTTGGGAGTTAACGTAACTAGAGACACAAATGACCTTATAATGAAAACTACAAAACACCACTGTGGGAAACAATAAAAGACCTAAGTACATGCAAAAATACTCCCTGTTTATGGATAGGAATTATCAAAATAGTGAAAATGTATCTTACCAAAAGCTCCATGTTTAATGCAATCCCAACAGATACCAAATTTATTTTTCAAAGAGATAGAAAAAGGCAATTGATAAGTTTATTGGAAAGGAAAGACCCTGAAAAAAGCATACCACTTTTTTATTATTATACTAGTTTATTTACAAAATTGGAATATATTATCTTCTAGAATAGATTCTTCCAATTTCCCTCACCACCCACCTCTGAAAAAAAAAATAGAAATATACCTTAAGGAAAGCAGAACTGAGACACAAAAGGAGATATTGTACACCTATGTTCATAGCAGCATTATTCACAATCACATGAAAGTGGAAACAGCCCAAATGTCCATCAACAAATAAATAGGTTGAGAAATTCTGTTACTTTCACATGCAGCACTCAGGAGTAATGATTTGGAAAAATACTAGATAACATAGGAGAAGCTGGAGAGCATTATGCTAAGTGAACTAATTCAGTCTCATAAGGACAAATACTGCATAAGACCATTATCATAAAAACAAAAGGATAACTAGTAAGATGTGTACAAAAGTCCAAAGTGGGAAGGAAAGGAAGAAGGTTGGTGAGTATGTGAAGGGGAAATCACAAGGTCACAGAGTTTGGTGTAAAGAAGGAGAGGGTAAAAATTAGTAAAGAACTGTTGGAGGTCTCAAAGTTGGGGTAATAGTGGGCAAAGATGTGTGGTGATTAATTTTATAAAACACAATATATGGGAATTGTCATATGAAACACAATGAATGAAACATACATGTGTGAAACCAAGCATATGTAAATGAGACATAATGTCTATGAATATCACATAGTTCATGGCTCCACTGAGACCTTGATTTCAGTCGTCTGTCCTTCATAACTCTAAAACAGTGTATGTGTGACTGGTCTCAACAACTTAACTCCTTACCATTGAGTAGGAATCAACCCATATCTGATCTTCAGAAGGTTTTCTGAGGCTCTAAATCATATGGGGGGGGGAACCAATATAACATCAAATAAACATCATAGCTTTGTGCATGAAAATTATTCTTGGCAGAGGTTATCCAATTTGGTTACCTAGATTTTGGATTGTCAGAAGCAAATGAGTGTTAAAGTTTTTGAGTAAATTCTTTTTCTTTTTTTTTTAACTCTGCAGAATGGTATTTTATTTACTAGACAGCATGGACATCATACATATCCATTATCAGTGCCTTCAAAACAAAAAACAAAACAAGAAACCAAAATAAAAAAACACAACACCAACCCAACCCAAACAAAATCCTTTAAAAGTTAGCAGCAGTTTCTGCAAGTACAAGAATACACATTTATTACATAACATATGGTAGTAAAATTTGTCAAGATATACAAACTCAAAGCCTTTTAGATAAAGCATCAGTCTAATATATTATAGGTTGATGGAGTATAATAAAATGACGTGTAGTTTGTCTTCAAATTATACAATACTTTACAGCAATATTAAACTATTATATTTCAATATTACAGGAGCACCTAAGGGAACATGGATAGTAGGAATGGTTATCAAAGAACCTCGGAATCTATTTTCTTCTATGCTTCAAATTGAGTGGAAAGATGGGAACTACTATATTTTGGGAAGTAAAGGAATAATTTTGCCCAAAAAGATACTCTAAGCCATGAGAGCTTCATTCACATCTTGCGGTTCTGACAGTAGTATGCCTGAAGGGTGAGGAGGGTCCCTGTGGACTTTGTACATTATACCACACACACACACAAAAAGACATGGCTACTCAGTCTTAATATACAAGTGCTTAAATGGTAAACCTATGTCTGTGTGTGTTATGAAAGTCTGTGATTATGCAGCCACATAATAGAATGGTGATGTAAATAGTTAAATGATGGACTGCGAACTAAAATGGGTGCTAGTTCCAGGTCTCTCAAGATCATCTTGGAAGAAAAGTCTGGTATTCTTTGAAAGAATTCACCACTGAAAACCCTAGGGAACTCTGTTCTCTGGCATACATTTGGTTGTTTGGAATCAAGGTCAATGCAATGCCAACATTTTTAAAATGTAACTCCAGACTTTTTATATGCATCCCTGGGAAAGAACAAAAAAACCAACCAAACCTGTGCAGCCTCCAATAGAGAAACACTTTCTCACATTCGTTTCCTAAATGAGAGCTTGAGGGATAAAACATAAGAGTTTTCTCCCACAGCACCTGTTGCTGTGGGAAGTTCCTGATGAAAGTGTTCAACTCAGCAAGAAAATCACTATAGAGAAGAAAGCTAGGACCAGTTTTTTTCATTCATGTCTTTTTCTGATGGGAGTTTTCACTGAAGTGATCCTGGTAGCAATTTACATATTCCTGTGGAGCAATGCCTTGTACAGAGCTGAGCATGAGAACCCATGTCAGCCCGATGGAGAGGGCTCTGGAACACCAACAGTCTCGGAATTCAGGCTGAATGCATGAAGCAGGTACACATTTGAGTCGTCTCTCTTGAAGAGGATGAGAGTGTGTCTCACATTTGCAAGAAAGAGTTTGTATCAATACTTGCACGTTAAAATTAGGTGTTTGAAATTAGGTGTTTCCTCCAACACCTATTTTTCACTTCTTTTTTTTTAAATCTTTTTTTTAATTAGTTTGTTTATTTTTCATTTCAATGAACATCTACCCCTCCCTTCTTCCCTCCCAGCCTCCCTCCCTCCCTCCCTCTCCCGTTCTCTCCCTCCCTTTCTCCCCTTCATTGCCATTTATTTGAAACCGACTTACAGCCGATCCTCCAGTGGGTTTCTAAAGTTGTAAATTGCACGAGGAGATTGTTTATCTTTCTCCCATGGAGTTTCTGGTGGATTCTTACCAACAGAGTTCAGCCTTTGGGTTAGCAGCACAACTCCTTATGGATCCTACCATCAAAGGTCCCTCTTTTACTAATGTTATTGTTGTCATGTGCCATTGAATCAGGACTGATTCATAACTGATACTCCAACCAGTTTTTAGAGGCCGCATATTGCCCAGGAATTTGACCATCTTTCTCCTGAAGATCAACTGGTGGTTTGGAACCTCTTGCCTTTGACTTGATGGTGCAACCCATTATCATTAGGTCACCAGAGCTTCTCCTTTTAATAACATTATTTTTAGTAGGTGCCATTGAGTTAAGAATGACTCTTAAAGAACCTTTGAACAACTGACCTTAACACTGTCCTATCCCATGCCATCTTCACAGTCTGTGACATGCTCGAGCCCTTTGTCACAGTCACCATGTCAATACACCTTGTCCAGGGTCTTCCTCTCTTTTGATGTCCCTCCACCTTCCCAAGCATGATGTCATTCTCCAGGGAATTAAGCTTCCCTAGCAACATGCCCAAAGTACATGAGACAAATCTTCATCATCTTTGTTGCCAAGTTGCACTTTGGCTGCATTTGCTCTTTGTTCTTTTGGAAGTCCATGGTATATTCAGCACTCTTCTCTTGGAACATTTAATAATGATGTTGTTGTTATTGTTTTGTGCCGTTGAGTCACCTGTGATTCATAACAACCCTGTGTACAACAGCTCTGAAGCCTGCCCTGCTATGAGCCAGTCTCACTGACTCCAACACACCTACCCCCATTGCCCTAGTTACTGTATCAATCAGTCTCATCTAGTGTTTTCATCTCCAGCACTGTCCCTCCACCCTTCCAAGCATGATATCCTTCTCTAAGGATTGGTCCCTCATGGCCTTATGCCCATGTGAGATGGAGCTTCAAAATCCTCGCCTCCAGGAGAAACTTGGTTTCACCCTCACCAAGACAGACCTATTTGTTTTCTTGGTGGTCCATGGTATGTTCAAGACTCTTCTCCAGCGTCACAACTCAAAGACATCAATTCTTCTGTCATCCTTAGTCCTTGTCCAGCTCTCTGATGCAAAGTATTTGTGAAGACCATGGCCTGGATTCGGTCTCTAGACTGACATTGTTGCTTCTCAGTACTCTTGAAAGATCCCTGGCACAAATTACTTGAACCAGGAAGTAGTCCTCAGAACAAAGCAGAAAAACACTTCATAGTTCAAAATCAGTAAGGGAGTGCATCAGGGAAGCATCCTGACTCCATACCTTTTTAATCTCTATGCAGAACAGATGACACAGGAGGTTGGGCTGTATGAGGAGGAATGTGGCCTCAGTATTGAAAGAAGAACTCATCAACAGCATATGTTATGCAGTTGATACAACCTTGCTTCCTGAAACTGAGGTGAACCTGAAGTGCTTGCTTCATAAGGACAAAAAAGGCAGTCTTCAATATGGACTGAAGCTCAACATCATGAAGACTAAGATTCTCACCACTGGGCCAATTGGCAGCACCATGGTGGATGGAGAAGAGATTGAGGTTGCTAACAGTTATGGCTTTGCTTGGCTCCACCAGCAACACTCTTACTTAGCACCAGCAGTCAGACAATTAAAAGGCGAATTGCAACATTCCTAAATCTTATCCGCATAGTTGGCTTCCTTGCTAAGAGAAACTAGCCTTCCACATGTCTTGTTTGACTGCTTAAGTTCTGCTCAATACCACATGAATGGAAGGTCTGACTGCTGCTCTTGGTAGAAATTGAAATAATTCTATTCTTTCCATCTGCTTTTTCACCTCTCCCTTTTTGTTGGATTGAAGGTAAACATGATGGTCGAAGGAAGAGCAACCATTTGGGACCATGGATAAGAATGGACATGTTGGAGATGCCAGACTTTCAAGCTGCCTTGGTGTCTGATACTCTGTAGCTTGATATAAGTCATGGATTAATTTAAAAGGAGCCCTAGGGATGCATTAGGTATATCAGTAGTAGAAAGCTTAATGGTTTAAACCTACCCCCAACTATGTCAGATAACGATGTGGCCGGCTTCTTTCTGTAAATACTACACTTTTGGAAACTCTATTGGATAGTTCTACTCTGTTCTATAGCATTGCCATGAGTCAGAATTGACTCAAATACAGCCACTTTGGCCTAGTGGTTAAGGAGGTGCACTGCTAACCTGATGGTACATGATTCAAATCCACCGGCTACTCTGCGGGGTGAAGAGGGACAATCTCATCCTGTGTGATTTACTGCCTCTGAAAACCTTTTGGAGGGTCAGCTATGAGCTGGTTCTGACTTGACAGCACAAAGCACCAATAGCACAGCTAATTCCTGGTTTACAAATGAGATTTGTTCTTTTTTAATATTCTTTAATTTATTATTAATTTCAATGAAAATTTACAGAGACTTTGGATTTCCATTCATTCATTGTTGCACTTTTCTCCCCTCCCAATCCTCCCCCCTAGTACACTACCCTCTTGGAAAAGT
>NW_006399929.1:5920837-5926431 GCF_000299155.1 Elephantulus edwardii | reverse complement strand
CTGCTTTACAACAGTGGCACCATGCAGTATTTGTCCTTTTGTGACTGAGATATTTCACTCAGCATAATGTCCTCCAGGGTCACCCATTTTGAATAATATTTCATGAGTTCCTTGTTTTTCAATGCAGTGTAGTATTCCATTGTGTGAATATACCACAGCTTCTCTATGCATTCATTTGTTTATGAGCGCTTAGGTTGTTTTCAACTCCTTGCTATTGTGAACAAGATAAACATGGGTGTGCATATATCTGCTTGGATGTCAGTTGAGATTTGCTCTTAGGTGTGTCTTTAAACTGAATTGTATGTGAACCAGAATAAGTGCATATGGTTCATATTTTGCTTTATTGCAGTGCAAGAAAAAGTTCTAACCTTTACAGTATTTAGAAGCAGAATGTGCACCAAGTCAGGGAGTTTGTGATGGGCAATTTGTTTCAAATTGGCTCTGTGTTTTACAAGTGAAGGCAAATTACCTACTATTAAAAGGCAAATAAGAGTCATCTGTCAGTCTTTCATAATCTGAGGACTACCTGTACTCTGTGTGGATTCTCACGTGGGGGGAAATTAAGGGCCTTTGTGAAAGCCATTCTTATCGCGGCTCCTGTCTCAGCAAACTGAAATTGTGTCCTAACCAGCACATTGAGTTCCCTTTCTTCGCCAAGGGTGATGTGATTGGAATTGTGGGGCAGACATAATGTAGACTAAGGGATGGCCTTAGTCTGGCCCTGAATGTTCTGCAGTGAGGACTGTACCGGCTGTAGAACAGCCCGCCCCAAGCCCCTTGAGGCTTGTTGAGGTGACAGCCTGCCTGTGGCTTGTTCCTGTCTGGCCTCACTATGGAGAGGTTGGTGGGAGGGACTGGTGTGGATACTCTAAGCCACCTGCCCACAGGCAGGCTGCACCGTCTGTCTGAGCTGCAGAGATTCAAGGGGCTGGCAGGCCTGGGATGATCTAATTGAGAAGAGGGCTGTGACCTCCCGCTCCTCCTTGGGTTTCTGTGCAGCTGCCACCGTGTACCCGCCAGCTGAAGAGGGCAGCCCTCTGCTCCGGCTATCTGCCTCAGCACCGTCCAAGTCCCCAGGTTTCCCGCACAGCTTGAATGCAAGCAGCCAGCTACTTTATCGGCACTTTCTCTGTCCACACACACAGTGTAAGAGGTAAAGTGCCTTTGGCCTCAGAACCAAGAGGATTGTATTTAATGCTGCAATATTATCCCGTGGGTCCCGAGCATGACATTATTCAAATGGGAGGTCTTGGAAAAAACAGAGGATTTAGTAGAAACGATTTGAATTCTTATCCTAATTCTGCCAATCCAATTTTGGAGATTGAGCTCAGTAATCAATTAGCTTCTCTGTGTGACCCCAGGCACGTCACTTTCATTTGCTAAGTCTGAAGCTTGAATTGTAGTATCTGCGAAACGAGATTTTTTTTTTTGGTCATGAGAGTTAAACGAGATGGTACTCTGGTAGCTTAGTGGTAAGTGAACATGCTGCCTGTCAAAAAGCAGGCAGTTCAAATCCACCAGCTGCTCTGAGGGAGAAAGAAGGGCAATCTCCTCTCATGCAGTTATTCTGCCTCTGAAAACCTGTGGGAGGGTCAGCTGGTAGTCAGTTCTGACTCCATGGTATGTAACACCATCTAAAAAAACACTCAAAAATAAGGATTAATCATGGAATTGTACAATTTGATGGGGGGAATGAGGGAATATGAAAAAAAAAATCTGTTCTCTAAAACAATGTATTCAAATTTTGTAAATAAACTAGAATAAACTTTAAAAATATAGTTGTTGACTGCCATTGAGTCAAGCACGACTCATAGCGAACCTATGAACAAAAGACATGAAGCCTTTCTTTAACTATTGTTGTTTTTCAAAGTTCATAGAGTTCTCAGACGCATGTGAGTTAGTAAGTGGATACCCCTCTTGCTTCTAAGCCTGTCTTAAACTGGGGGCTTCACCAAAAACTGTCCACCTTGGGCAGCCGTTATAGCCTTTGACCCCCTCCCCCCCCAGTGGCACAAGGTTCAGCATCACAGCAACCCCAGATTCACTCCATGCAGCAAATTGACAGAGGAGTGTTGTAAAAGTTAGAATGTTCCTCCAAAAATAACACTAGATGTTCAGGCCCAACTGAGTTTTTAAAAAAAGAGGAGCCTTCCATGTATCTATGAACAAAAGGCCTGAAGCATTTTTATAACTAGTGTCATTTCTCCAAGTTCATAGAGTTTCTGGAGGCATGTGGTTTAGGAAATGGATGTCACTTCTGCTTCCAAACCTGAATCAATCTGGGAGCCCCACCAAACACTGTCCACAATGGGTAGCCATTATGGTGTTTGGCACACCTATGGCACTGTTGTTCCATTATGGCATTTGAGACCCCAGTGGCACAAAGTTCAGTGTCACAGCAAACTCAGATTATCTCAGTGCAGCAAAATGACCAGAGTGCTGTGTGACTTAGAAGAATGTTCCTCTAAAATATAGTAACAAGGAATTAAAATATAATCCCTTGGGCCCAGCTTTTAACTATAAGGATTTGTTGATGCTAACCAAGATGCTTAAAACAAAATAACCACACAAGCCACACAGAAATAAAGAAAATAGGAAAGGAAAAAATGAAGGCTTGATACAGTGACTACAGCAATGCATTTGAACAAAGCAGATGTCATGACAATGTCATGTGATAGGACCAGGTTCTGATCTGTGGTGAATGGTGTCACTATGAGTAATAGTTGACTTCCTGACACTTAACAACAGCAACAGATTCCAACAGAGTTTATTGGAAGATCTCAACAGAAATTGATGATTATTGCTATTTTTATCCATATAACCATGCACTTCAAGATAGTGAAAACTGTTCTTTTTGTTGTTGTTATGTGCCGTTGAGTCAACTGTGACTCCTAGCAACCCTATGTATAACAGCCCTAAACCCTGCTCTTCGCTGAGACAATCTTATTGTCTCTGATACACCTGACCCCATTATCCCAGTCACTGAATCAATCCATCTCATCAAGGGTCTTCCCCTCCTGCACTGTCCCTCCACCCTCCCAAGCATGATGTCCCTCTCCAAGGACTGGTCCCTCCTTGCAACATGTACAAAGTCTGTCATATGAAGCTTCAGAATCCTTGTCTCCAAGGAGCAGCCTGGTTTAACCCTCTCCAGGTTGAACTTGTTTGTTCTGTTAGCAGTCAATGATATATTCAATACTCTTCTCCAACACCACAGTTCAAAGGCATCAATTCTCCTTCTATCATCCCTAGCCTTTGTCCAGCTCTCTGATGCATAGCAAGTGATTGCAAAGACTATAGCCTGAATCAGGCCCACCTTAGTCTTCAGACTGACATCGTTGCTCTTCAGTACTTTGGAGAAGTCTCTCACAGCAGACATCCCCAACGTAATACATCTTTTAATTTCCTGGCTGCAGGTGCCAAGAGTGTTGAGTGTGGAGCCAAGCAAATTAAAGCTGTGAACAATCTCAATCTCATCACCATCTATCATGATACTACCAATTGGGCCAGCGGTGAGAATCTTTGTTTTTTTGATATTGAGTTTCAATCCATATTGAAGACTGCAGTCCTTGACCTTCTGCAGCCAGCACTTCAGGGTCTCCTCAGTTACAGCAAGCAAGGTTGTGTCATCTGCATAACACAGAGAAGAAGGATTGGTAGTTGGAAAACATGGACTTGGTGTCAGAAATAAAGATGGAGATAGAATGATAGAATTTTTAAATTTAATATTAATTTCAATGAAAATTTACAGAGACTTTGGATTTCCATTCTTTCATTGTTGCACTTTTCTCTCCTTCCAACCCTCCCCCCTAGTACACTACCCTCTTGGAAAAGTAGAATGATAGAATTTTGCACAATCAATGATTTATTCATTGATAAAACATTTTATAAGAAACATAAACACAGGCTATACACATAAAATTCATCTGATACTAGGCATAGGAATCAAATAGATTACATCTGTGGAAATAACCGCTGGAGAAGCTCAATATCAGCTGGGAAAACTAGGCCAATTGCTGATTGTGGAACAGACCACCAACTACTCATATGCAAGTTCAAGCTGAAGCTCAGGAAAATGAAATCCACAGGAACCGAAATATGACCTTGAGTTTATCCCACCTGAATTTCAAAACCATCTCAGAAACAGGTTTGAGGCCTTGAACACTAATGATTGAAGACCAGATGAGTTATGGGAGGACATCAAGAGTATCATCCATGAAGAGTACAAAAGGTCATTACAAAGACAGAGGAGGAAGAAAAGACCAAAATGGATGTCAGTAGAGACTCTGAATATTGCACTAGAGTGCCAAGAAGCCAAAGCACAGGGAAGAAATCAAGATATTAAGGAGCTGAGCGGAAGAAAAACTAACTAGTAATGAAATTACTTTTGTTACTAAAACTCTGTGAGAAATGAGAATTTCTTAATGGGAATAATGATAATACTAATGATGGATTATTAATGCTAGAAAAAAGCGAGTAACAGTACAGAAGGGCGAAATGAGTACATATGAGATAATTGCCTTGCAAGAGAAGTGGGAGGAAGGCATTTAGGCAATGAATGTTGTTGTTATGTGCCATTGAGTTGCCTGTGACTCATAGTGACCCTTTGCACAATAGCTCTGAACCCTGTCCTATTTTGAGCCAATCTCACTGTCTCTGCCACACCTGCCCCTATAACCTCAGTCACTGTGCCAATCCATTTCATCCGGGGTCTTTCTCTCCTGCATTGCTCCTCCACCTTTCCAAACATGAAGTCCTTCTCCAAGGACTGGTCTCTATTGGCAACATGCCCAAAATATGTGAAATAGAACTTAAAAATCTTTGCCTCCAGAGAGCATCTTAGTTTCACCCTCTCCGAGATAGACTTGTTTGTTCTCTTGGAGGTCCATGGTGTGTTCCACACTCTGCTCCAGCACCACAACTCAAAGGCATCAATTCCACTCTTATGCTTATTTATTGCCATGCCCTCTGATGCATAGCAAATAATTGTGAAGACTGTGGCCTGACATCTTTGCACTTCCGGCCTCTGGAGAGGTCCCTGACAGCAGGCTTTCCTAATCCAATTTGCCTTTTGAATATCAAGCACTGATTCTGGGCTAATCTTTGTTCTGGGTGGAAAGCAACAACTTGTTCTGGCAGGGTGAACCTTACAATAAAGAAGAAGACACTTGCTTAGGGATGACATAGTCTGTGGGGATTTTGCAGTTTATCCTAACTCTGTGCCAGTCTGACAGCTTGAAGGCACCAGCAACTCTTCAGAGGTCGATTGCTCATCTCTTTGTCTATGATTCATGACCTTGGAAACCCAGAGGAGAGTCCGCTGAGTTGAGAAATCCATTTTCCCAGACTCACAGCACTCATCAGTAGGTGGTACATTACCTGGATTTTAAGCCCCAAAATCCGATCTCCTTCAGTTGGTATACCATCTATTCCTGGGGCCTTATTTTTTGCTATTTCCTTCAAAGCAGCTTGAACTTCTTCCTAGGTGGTATGTCAATTGAAGTATTTCAGATAACAGATGTTGCCCTGGATGTGCTCACCAAGTTGTGCCAAGAAATCTGGAGAACGACCACTTGGCCAACTGACTGGAAAAG
>NW_006399929.1:5906791-5919712 GCF_000299155.1 Elephantulus edwardii | reverse complement strand
GGAGGGACAGCGCAGGAGGGGAAGACCCTCTATGAGATGGATTGATTCGGTGACTGGGGTAATCAGGATGGGTGTGTCAGAGGCAGTGCAGTTGGCGCTGGATAGAGCAGGGTTTAGGGCTGTTGTGCATAGGGTCGCTATGAGTCGTAAATGACTCGACGGCACATAACAACAACAACAACAATCTGATCTCCATGGATTTTATACTGCTTGTCAATGAACTTTGATGTCTGACTTGTAATATATATTTGAACAGTGATCATAGGGATTTCCTCCTTGTAGTTCCTGAAGGCAGCAACATGTACTGGGTCTTTTCTTGACGGTAGTTATACTTCTACTCACAACAGTAGTGCAGTGGTTAGAAGACCAGGGGCTTTCAAACTAGACAGATCAGAGTTCAAACCCCAGCTCAGCATTATTATTTTTTGTTGTTGTTGTTTTGTGATTTTACATAGGCCAAGCAACATCTCAGGAATAGACCGAGATTGGAAGAGGTTGGTTATACTGTTTGTTGTGCTGCCTCTGTACCATTTTCTCAGTAGGCAGCAACCTGAAAGCATGTTGGAATGTGAGGAAGGATTCTGTTCTAAATAGAGACCCTTGGCTTGTGCAGGAGTCCTCCTCATGAAGTATTCCCTGGATCTGAGGAAGAGAATTGATGTAAGCTGTAGTCACTGTAGAATGAGTGGCATCTGGGGACAGCTGAGAGTCTGAAAGGAGACAATCCAGAGGCGAACAGGGTAGCATTCAAGTAAAAAGACTATGTAAGGGGCTAGTGATTAAAAAGCTATTAAGTAGATGGGAGGTTAATAAAAATACTCTTTTTGAAATAAATGGAAGATCGTTCAGACAGTGAGAGAGATAATTAGAATCGGATGTGATAGACTAGCAGGCCGAGTTTGGGAAGAGGGAAGTAATGGAAGTGCTGTCAGGTTCTGAGTCACCACCTGCTCCCAATCTCACTCATGGGTGAGCAAGGCTGGGGAAGGGCGCCCGGTGATTAGAACCGGAGCCTGCAAGTGCGGCTCCAGGCTGGGGTCCAGATTTGCAATTACACGGTTTGGACCTGGAGCTTAATTTCTCCAGGTTCAGACGTGAACATCCAAGCCCACGCTAACCTTTGTGATTGAAGGGTTGCCAAGCTCTCTCTTCAACTAACCTGGAGCAGGAGGATGAAATGTGGTCTGCCTATGCAAAGCCTCTTGACTGTGTGGATCACAACGAAATATGGCTGACTCTGAGAAGAATGGGAATCCCAGAACATTTGACTGTGCTTATATGAAACCTATCTTTGAACCAAGAGATTGTTGTCAGAACAGAGGAAGGAGGCGCTGCATCGTTCAAAATTGGGAAGGGTATTTGCCAGGGTTATATTCTGGCTCCATACCTTTTCAATCTATACGCAGAACAGATCATCTGGGATGCTGGGCCGTATGAGGAGAAATGTGGATTGAAGGAAGATTCATCAAAACCCTGTGTTATGCAGATGACACAACCCTGCTTGCTGAAACTAAGGAGGACCTGAAGCACTTGCTGCAGAGGGTCCGGGACTGCAGCCTTCAATATGGATTGAAGCTCAACATCAAGAAAACAAAGATTCTCACCAATAGGCCAATTGGTAGCTTCAGTATGGATGGTGAAGAGATTGAGATAGTTAACTGTTTTAGTTTGCTTGGCTCCACAATAATCACTCTTCGTAACAGCAGCCAGGAAATCAAGAGATGAACTGCATTGAGAAAGTCAGCTGTCAGGGACCTCGCCAGAATACTGAAGAGCAATGATGTTAGCATGGAGACCAAGGTGTGCCTGATCGAGGCCATAGTTTTTGCAATTGCTTGCTATGCATCAGAGACCTGGACAATGACTGAGGAGTATGACTAAAAAGGGACTTGATGTCCTTGAGCTGTGGTGCTGGAGAAAAATGTTGAACATACCATGGACTGCTAGGAGACCAAACAGATTTGTCCTGGAGAGGGTGAAACCAGGTTGCTCCTTGGAGGCAAAGATTCCGAAGCTTTGTCAGACATATTTTGGACATGTTACAAGGAGAGACTGGTCCTTGGAGAAAGATATCATGTTTGGGAGGTTGGAGGACCAATGCAAGAGAGGAAGACTGTCGATGAGATGGACCGATTCAGTTAACTGGGGTAATGGGGGTAAGTGTGTTAGAGACAATAAGGTTGGCACAGGATAGAGCAGAGTTTAGGGCTCTTGTAAATAGGGTCACAAAGAGTCACAAGCAACTTGATGGCACATAACAACAACAACATGGCCCGCTGTTGGCTGTTTTCAGATTCTTTACCCCATAGACCGATACAATTCCTTTTGCAGTTTGCTCTTTGATTTGTTCTTTTGAGTTGATTCTGACTAGCAGTGACACTAGCAGGCAGAGTAGAACTGCTCAATATGGTTTCCAAGACTATAATATTCATGGAGAAGGAACCATGATGGGGTAGTGTGTTACGTGTTGGACTGATGATGAGAAAGCAGGGAAAGAGAAGGGACTCTCCTTCTGTACAGATTTATAGACTTGGAAACCAGAGGATCTCTGAGGGGAACCGACTGTGTGGAAGGGTTTTGGTTTTTAGAAACAGATTGTCACATTTTTCCTCCTGTGAAGTGGCTGGCGGGTTCAAACTAACAACCTTTCAGTTAGCAGCCAATAGTTTGTCCACTGTGCCAACAGGCCTCTGGAGTCAGCAGCAGAGAATTTTATTTAGCATTCACCTTCCTCCACCTCCCTGCTTCAGGCATCCAACTTCCAGACCAGGGAGTGGTTTATATTGGGCTTGGGATTTGTTGTTTTGATATTTTTTTCCCCCACCCTTTCTCAGTTGACACAAAACGAAGAAAACATAGTATAAGGTTTGTTGTTTTATTCCCTCTCCCTTTAATTTAATTTAATAGATTTCTGTTTGGAATCAAACCTTTTTGTTTTAGCAAATGAAGAGAGATTTGGGCTTGTTCCTTTCCTAACTCATATAAAAACTCCAAATACCACTAAAAAACACTGCAGTGATCAAACTTAATGTGATCTATCTAGTATCCCTGGAGTTCTGGTAACTCCTGGTCATCGGAGGAGGCTCTGTTTGTAGAGGAGACAATATGGCTGGTGTGGTTTGTATGCTATGGCATCTAGGCATAACTATTCTCTTGTTCTGCTACCTGGTACCATTCCTGGGAGTACGATTTAGATGAATATAAAGCTCCTGTGGAATCCATGGGAAGGAAATGTCTTTCCTTATTCCACATTTTTATCCCCACCATTGGGTTCTTATTGCGGAGACTCTGTGTCGCAACTTAGGAAATTAAAAAGAAAAATAATCAACTCTTTGATATATGATACTCAATCCTATAATTATAATCACCCATGTATTGCACAACCATTTGAGTCAATGTAGGTTGACTCTGCTTTGATCTCCCCATCTGTCTCTTCTCTGTCAAAAATATTATGTAAAAAAAACCATCAGCTTCTAAAACACTATGAGTTCCTCAGGGACAGGCAGTAGGTGGCACCAAGTAACTAACTTCAAACCTAAAATTTCCTTTTGTGGTAGGACAAAGGATTCTAAAGAATTCTTTTAATTGTCAGAGCCATGAAGAAGTGAATGGTAAATACATTTTTTCCCATCCCTAACATATTAACACTTCTTATGATAGAAAGTGATGCTACCAAGCCGAAGCTGGGTGATTTTAGTCTGCAGCCTTCAGGCCTGGTTTTGTTTTTGGTCAAACATTCTTATAAGCGGTATAGCACTGGTCTGTCTATTTGCTGTAAGAGGTAACTTGTGGTTGCTGTGAAGCTGAACACTGTGACACTGCTGTGTTTAATGTGATAATGGTTACCCATGGTGGACAGTGTGTGGTGGAGCTCCCCGATTAAAACAAGCTTGGAAACAGGAGCGGCATCCACTTCTGAAATAGCTTGCCTCTGGAAACCTTATGAACCTGGAGCAAGGATGAAAGTTATACAAGTGTTCAGGTCTTTCGTTCATAGGGTCGCTATGAGTCGTCTGCAACTCAATGGCACTTAACAATAACAACCATCATATACTAAACACTGTTTAACTCATGTGAGTGAAGTGATTAATCCAAAGAACAGCCCCAAATGAGGTGCTATTATGGTCTCAAGGACTTGAGAGAGAGAGTCTGGATTTTCCCAAGATCACACATTTGGTGGTTGTAGTGGGATGAGTATAGTTGATTAAAAGATGCGACCATCAGGAGTCTCTGGCTATGAGCTTATTTGGGAAAAAGAGGCTTGAAATGAGAATATCCTGGATTAGGTGGTAAACTTTTACCCAGAAGCTCAACAGTTCAAACCTACCATTTACTCCAGGGGAGAAAGGTGGGTAGTCTCCTCATGTTAAGGCCTCAGAGACCTGATAGAGCCTCATTATGAGTTAGGATAAATTGAACAGCAGTGGGTGTTTTGTTTTTGTGGGGTTTTTTGTTTGTTTGTTTGTTTTTTTGCTTTGCTTTTGTTTCTTTGTTTTTGCTAAATTTAGTGACAATGTCTGTATAAGGCTAGAGAGCGAGAGAAGTTATGAAGAGAAGACAGAGGCAGGCAAAGGTTGGAGTGATTGCTTATTCTACAAGTCAAACAATGCTAGTAAGCACCAGAAACCAGAGGAGAGGTATGAGGAGACCAGATACTCTCCCTCCAGCTACGCCTAAAGCCGCAGCAGCCATGGCCGACCTAGAGACTGGATTGTAACTGGATCTAAGAGCCTTTGCTCACTTTTGTTGAACTGGGGGTAGGGTGTGCAATATTGGCAGGACTGAGAACTTTTATAACTCTAGCCTAATGCTTTGAGACTCAAGTTTGAGGAGCCTGTAAGCGTATTTCAAGAGCCATGCTGACTGAATTCTGCTACTAACCTGAATTATAACCTTTTGATTTCCCTACCATGGTTTGTGTCATCTGTGAGTTACTGAAACCACATTTTTGACCCAGCAAAGCAGTAAGATTAGTTTTGAGATGAATAGGAAGACATATGGGAGTGTGGACACATGTCTCACCTAATGGGAATTGTTTTTTTATTATTGATGCTGTTGATGAAGACAGTTTCCCTTTTTAAAGTCAGTAAAGGTCAGACATGGCCAGCCCCTACACAGCCCTTGCTGTTTTTACAACTATCATCCTTAGTCATTGTCCATATTTTGGATATATAGCAAGTAATTGAAAAGAATATGGATTTGATCAAGCACACTGTGGTCTTTAAACTGATGTCATTGTTCCTTGCAGACAAAGAGAGAGAGCGAGTGACCAGTTGGCTTAGCAGGCAGAAAGCCATACTCCCAAGCCAAAGGTGGGTCACTCTACTCTGTGCCCCTCAGGCCTGCCTTTAATTGCTTTTTGGTGAAACATTCTTCTAGTAATGTAACCCTGGTCTGTCCACTTGCTGTACAGAGGTAATTTGTGGCTGCTGTGAAGCTGAATACTGTTACCCATGGTGGAAGTGTTTGGTGAAGCTCCCCAATTTAAACAAGCTTGGGAGCAGGAGTGGCATCCACGTCCACAATAGCTTGCCTCTGGAAACCCTATGAACCTGGAGAAAGGATGAACGTTATACAGAAGGTGTCCAGGACTTTCATTCATAGTGTCGCTATGAGTTGCCTGCAACTCAACAGCACTTAACAACAACAAGATAAAGTTCTAAGAACTTTGGCGAGGTCCTTGGCAGCAGATTTTCCCAATGTGATATCACTTTTGATTTCTTGACTCCAGGTACTTTGTTGTTGATGTTCAGTGCTATAGAATCAAGTATGACTCATAGCAACCGTGTGAACAACAGATCTGAACCTCATTCGAACCTGCGCGGTCCTCGCATTTCCTTACACACTAGAGCCTATTGTGCAGTCACCGTATCAATACACCTGGTAAGAGAGTCTTCCTCTCCTTTGGTGGTCCTCTATCCTTCCTAGCATCTTGTCTCTCTCCAAGGAACATGGACTCTAGGTACTAGCCCCTTCTAAAGTAAGATTCCCAGAGCATGTGAGATGAAGTCCTGTCATCCTTGCTTCGAAGGAGTTTGAGTTACATTTGTTCCAAGACAGATTTGTTTGTCCTATAAGTAGTACATGGTATTTTCACTCTTTTTTCACCCTAAGCAGAATAAACACATGAGTTAACCATAGTCATTATGTTGGGTCTGATCCATTGCTAACCTATGTGTCTCATAGAAAAGGTTTGATCCATGGAATATTAGGTAGCTGTTTAATCAGAAGCAGATCACCAGGCCTTTCTTCCACAGCACCTCTAGATGGACTCGAGTCACTGATTTTTAACAGTGTGTTAGCTGTTTGCACCATTCAGGATGTCCTCTGGTATTAAGAGAAGCCATGCCAGCTCTGAAGGGTCTCCTTTGCAATGATGTGATTTAGAACCGTGTCCTGCCTAGGTCTCTAGTCTCCATTTTAAAGCAGGTTTTGAGAAGACTGTTTACAGAAGTATCATCGCTCTCTGCAAAGCAAGAAGCCATGGGCAGCTAAATTAAAAGACAGCAATGCAGGGAGGGGAAAGAATACACACTCGCATTTCCTTTCTAATCTGCAGGGAAGAGGACTGCTCTCTGCCCAGGTGCTGATTGCTGCGTACACTCTTTCTGCAGAGGATAATGGCCTCAGCCTGCTATCTATTCTGGTGACAGCCAGCCAATCACGCCCCACAGCCTTCTGTCCACATATCTCCTCTCTCTTCCCTTCCACTGGGAGAGAAAGGAGACTGGGAGAGAAAGCCTCTGGCCTTTGAGTGTTTGCACAGGACGCCTGAGTGGAGTGAGGTGGCAAGATAAGGGGTATTGCAGGCTATTCCTTCTGCTTGTGTGAATAACGTATGATTGATTTCAGAAAAAGAAATTTATTTCCCGGCAGACATATTTTTATCATTTCCTTGAATTCCTTGATGCCTTACTCACCATATGTATAGAAAAGCCAGGTCTCCTTCAGAGAGGGATAGAAGGGAAAATGGATAACACTTTAAACCTGAAAAAAAAGTGTATATAAAGGCGCTGCCAGATAAAATGTTCTGTGACCTATAAGCCTTGGAACGGGTCAGAGGGATTATACTAAGGCTGACATTTAGAAATGATGAGATCCATTGGTGGCTGCGTTTGCATGGAACACACAAAATACCTTCCAGAGAGCCCCTGCCTTCCCTGAATTCCAGACACACAAAATAAGCATTTTTACCTGCGAGGTGAGAGGGAGACTTAGAGGGTCACTTTGCCATGACTTTTACAGGGTGAAATGACTTTATTTAAAGGGACACTTGCAATTTAGTTAAGCTCCCAAATTTATGTACTCCTAAAAGAGAAAGCTTAACACAGGCTAATATAAATGGAAATGATTTCAGAGGGAGTGGTGGTGAGGAGGGAGGGAGGCAGATGGTGGACAGAGTAGGAGAGGAGTGAGAAGAGAAAGAAATAGGACTTTAATGCAAGGAACTTTCTCCCTCACTGCCTGCCTCCCTCCCTCCTTTCTTTCCTTGACTTTGTCTATATTTTTTCTTTTTAGATATGAAAATCCTCACATGGGATTGCTTGTGAATCCGAAAGTTGGGACAATTTTAGCATTGCTTTGTGGTCTGAAGGCATTCTGGGGGCACTGTGGTTAAGGTAGTCATCTGATAACCATAAGGTTCAAACCTCCAGGCCACTCCACTCCATAGGGCAGAGATGAGGCGCTCTGCTTCCATAAAGATTTATAAACCGGAAACCCTCTCAGACAGGTCAATCAGATCCTACAGGGTTGCTTACCTGATACCAGTGGGCTGGGGTTCCTGGCTTAAAGGTAAGACATTGGTCCACTTTCCAGTGTGGAAGCACTTCAGGGCCTGCCCTTACAACAGGAAATCAAGATCAAACTGTTTTCTGACAACTGGGATCTTGCGTGTGGTAATTTGCACACAAGGATACTGAGCTGTAGAGGAGAAAATCCAAACTGATATTTGACCAGCTCAGGGAGGATATTTCACACTTACATGTGATTATCAGGGAGTTTGACATTCGAGGACAGAAGTGTCCTTGCCTCTTCAATGGCTGATGACCTCATCCTTTGCCCAGCAGATGGAGTCCTTCCTCAATGGGTCACTTTCTCTCTGGTCCTGCTGGGAACTGTCCCTAGAGGCCTCCCCATGGCTCCTCCCCTCTCAGGCTTCCTGGGAAGGAGCAGGGTGACAGAGTGTCTCTACAAAAGAGATGAAAGGCAGGAGCTGGAGTAGAAACTGCAAACTAAGCAAATGAATTGAGTAATTGAGAAGTCAATAGTCAATAAAGGTGAATGCCACATTATGCAGCAAGGACTTGACTGTGTTTATAAAACAGGGGTGATTGGAAACATCTTTGAGGGCGAAATATACAAGCTCAAGCAATCTATCTGAGGTGCTTCATTACGAATCAAGCTAGTCCCCTGGACTTTTAATTTTGAAACCATTATTTTTATTTTATCCAAAATTAAGGAGACTTGCATAGCTTTCAGTTATTTACCATTCCTACTCCCTTTCTTCTCTTTTAATATTTCTTTAAAAAATAATTATTTCACATTCTCACTGGGATTAGTTCTTGAGAACTGATGTTTTCCTTTTTTTGTGTGTGTGTGATGGCCTTTCTTGGTTGACTGTGAGAGTCCTCAAACACTCCACAGCAATGTCTTTGCTTGGGCCCAGGGCTGAGATTTCACTGGCCTCAGACTGAGTTTCTAATTTAATTTCTCTTCTTGGAGTTTCCATTTCATACTGAGAGCACAAATACGGAATCCTTAACTATAGTGGCACAGAATAAGGATTTCAATTCCTCATGGAATACTTGTTTAAGATAATTTTCCAGAAAGTTAGCAGAACTTACACTCCTTTATAGTAGTAAACAAGTTTTCTAGGCCTTTAGTTTTCTCACTTACTTTGTATAGAAGTGACATCCTTTCAAACCTTGAGCATCAAGGAGGTATACTGTGAAGGATTAACTCTGCAGGCCTAGACTACCTCAACCCTGTGTGTTCCAATGGTCTTCATGACTATCTCTTGGCTTTCCTCTGAGCCCTTAGAATATCTTGCCTCATAAGATTGTCTTTCTACTGTATAGTTGAGGCTTTTGACCACACCAAACAGCTGGGTGCTAACAGTATAACTTATGGTGACTGTCTTTGGTGTGCCTGGGGCTTTCGGGCATGTTTGTCCTCTGAGATGAGGGATGCTGGAGACTGAGTAAGTAGTTAAGGTTATAGGCACATGGTTGTAGCACACCTGTGTGACTGACGCCCTTCTGCCCAGTAAAACCCTAGACACTAAGCTGCCCCTCTTGACCCTTGGAGCTCCTGGTGGGTTTAAGATGCAGTCCTTTTGGACAGCATACCAGCATCTAACAGCAAAGCTACTTTGTGGTGTAGTGATGAGTGCTCTGTTCCTAATTATTTAGAACAAGATTCTAATAGACCCTTTCCTTCACAGTGCTATGTGGCTGATTTAGTGATCTGTGTTTTGCCATAAATCATATCCCACTTGAAGTTATAAATTGGCCTAGCTATTTATTCTATGTATTAAGCCAAAGGTTGCTTTGGGTCACTATCAAATTGCATCCTATTTTGTTAAAAGGGTTCATTTTAGCTCTTTGAATACTTTTCCAAGGAACCAAAAGAGAAAAAAAATTTCCCTACAGACTCTTTAAGATGAAAATTTAGTGGTCATTTTGTAATCCCAAATTCTATGTGTTTCTGCTATATCCATTTTTAAGCTTTCTCCCCCTCTCTTTCTTACCGCCATCACCTTATTGTCTAAATTGAAGAAAGCTGCCTGCCATTTTTCACAAGGACGTTTGTGGGCAGGGGACTCAGTTAATACTAAGTTTGCTTATCACACCCCTTGATTTATCTGGGCGTCGAGGGAGTAGGGTAGGATGTTTGACAGGTAGAGATAGCTTAGCCCTTGAGACTCAAATACCACTGGATGAGAAGGAAACTCTAGCCAAGCAGATTCTAAATACCATCGAAAAGCAGGAATAAGCCACGTAGACAGGAATAAGGCTCCATTCCAACTATTACAGAACCCCTGTCACCCTTTGGCAAGAAGCTCAAGCTGTTCAAGTGTGTACACATATATCCTTTCCCGCTATTACTTGTAACCAAAGAGTCAGCGGTATAAGCTTAGCATCAGGAGAACACAAGTGATGACAACTTATTTGTGCAGTGAACTCTTGAAAAACTGAACAGATGTAAACAAAAAAAAAAAAGGAGGGAGAGAGAAATATCATAAAGAAAGTGAAGGCACATAATTTAATCTTTGCTATTGACTCTCACTGAGAGTCCTGGCGACTCAGTGGTTAAAGAGCTGGGCTGCTTACTTAACAAGGTTAGTGATTCCAACTAGCCAAATGTTCCTCAAGAGAGAAAACATGGCAGTCAGCTTCTCTAAACAATTGTGATTGTTGTTAGCTGCCATTGAGTCAACACTGACTAACAGCAGCTCTATGGACCACACACTGAAACCTTGTCAGGAACGGAACCATCCTCACTCTCTGCTGTGTGTAAAGGTCAATGTTGCAGCTACTACCTCAATCCATTTCAATGAGCGTCTTCCTCTTTCCTTTGATGTCTTTCCATTGTTCCAGGTAGAATGCATCCTTCCAAGGTCTAGTCCCTCCAGAAAACCCGCTCAAAGTATGTCAGACAAAAGTCTCACAAATCTTGCTGCACTATGTCCGGCAGAGAGTTGGTTATTCATTCGACAGGCCATGATCTAGTCCATACTCTTCCCCAACACCACACTCAAAAACATAGCTTCTTCAAGCTCATTAGCCAACTTTCACGTGAAATGAAAATATCACGGTTTGGATCATATGCATCGCTGTTTGTTTGTTTTTTTAAATTATTTTTTGTGTGTGCGTGTACCGTCAAATCAGATCTGACTGGTACAGGAGGAGATTGTCCCTCCTTCTTCAGTAGAGCATCCGGTGTATTCAAACTAAGCACCTTTGGGATTGCAGTGCAGCTTCTTGCCACTAGGCCACCAGAGCTCCCTATGGGCATCTTAACTTTTCAAGTGACATCCTTGATTTTTAGCACTTTTAGCAAGAGGTCCTTAACAGCAGATATGCCCAGCACTGGAAACCTGAAGGGGCACTCTGTCCTCCATGGTTGGAATCAGCTAGGCACAGGGACACTCACTGCTCCTTAGGAACTTACTTTTCCTTTGCCACTCTTATTTTTCATTGTAAGTTTTCCTGATTACATGAAAATTCAAAACAACATTGGATGTGATAATCGAAAGAGATAGTTCAGCTCTGCGTCAGTGTGGGACTGGAGTTGAGGGGTACAAAGCAACGTGGGGTGAGAAAGTGGCGGCGTTGATTTCTGCAAGGTCTCCTCGTTCTGATGAGGTCTGTAATCAAGCTGCATTGCTGATGTTCAGGAGCGTGAACTGCCAGGCTTTCTGTCAAGGGCAATTTAGGGACCTAGGTTTGGATTTCCCCACCCCCAGCCCCCGCTACAGAAACAGGATTGACACCTTTGAGCTGTGGTGTTGGACAAGAATGTAGCCTTTGGTATGGTTTGTACCTCATTGTCAAGAAAAAAAAAAAAAAGAAAAAAGATTCTTACCACTGGACCGATAGACAACATCAGGATGAATGGAGAGGAGATTGAAATGGTCTACAGCTTCATCTTGCTTGGATCCATGATTGACACCCCTAGTGTATGATCAGTCAGGAAATAAGGAGACACATTTGATTGGGAAAATCTGCTGTTGGGGACCTTTCCAAATTATTGATGCAGTTGATTAAGGCCATAGTCTTCCTGATTATTTGCTATGTGTATGGCAGCTGGACAATGAATGAGGATGACAGAAGAATTGATGCCTTTGAGCTGTGGTGTTGGAGAAGAGCACTGAACATCCCATGGATGGCCAAAGGAACAAACAGATATGTCTTGGAGAGGGTGCAGCTGGAGTGCTCTTTGGAGATAAGAATGATGAGGCTTTGCCTCATATTTGGGCATGTGGTTAGAAGAAGTTATTCTTGGAGAAGAATATGATGCTGGGAAGGGTAGAGTGTCGGCAAAGGAGAGGAAGACCCTCAACCAAGTGAATTGACATGGTACTTACCACTGTGGGCTCTTTGTGTCGGGAAGTGTGAGGATGGCACAGGATCGAGCAAGGTTCAGATCTTTTGTTCACAGGGTT
This sequence comes from Elephantulus edwardii, assembly GCF_000299155.1. Lineage (NCBI taxonomy): Eukaryota > Metazoa > Chordata > Mammalia > Macroscelidea > Macroscelididae > Elephantulus > Elephantulus edwardii. The sequence goes on along the minus strand of NW_006399929.1, from coordinate 5,907,543 downwards.
GCTATGAGTTGTACTTGACTTTACAGCACCTAACAACAGCAATCACAAAAATAACTTATTTTTGAAGCTCAACACTGTGGAAACACATTGAACTTGGAGTCAGAAGGTCTGTATCAAGTGTTCACTTTGTTGATCAATGATTTAAAATTTGAATCATAAAAGATTCTTACCTCTCCAGGAGTCCTTGTTAGACTTTGCTGCTATCAAGTCACCTCCGATTTCATGGCAACTCCTGTGTTACAAGTAAAACAGCTCCCTGGGATTTCTTTGCCTGTGATCTCTATAAAAGCTGATCATTCATCAGATCTTGCTTCCATGGAGCCACGTAAGATCGAACTGCCAACCTAAGGGTTCCCAGGTGATTGGAAACCATTTTCACCACCAGTAATGAACTCAAAGGTTGAGGCTGTGAGTCTACTAAGTGGAACCTCAGTAGAAAAGCCTGGAGATTGGCTTTAGGGGGAAAAAATCTTACACTAAAAATCCTATGGAGCACACGTATTCTAAATCAATACACAAATGTTTTCCATGTGTTTGGATTGACTTGATGGTAGCTGTTGTGTGAGTTGCTTCCCTGGCCTGTCCAATAGAGGGCATAATAGTTCTCAAAAAATTACCATGAGAATTCAATGCATAAGACATACATAATTTTGGTGGTGTATTGTTTTTTTTTATTTTTTGGTTTGGGTGTTTGGTTGTTTTTTTTAAGATGTCTAAAGGGAGCTCTGGTGGCCTAGTAGCAAGAAGCTGTG
>NW_006399929.1:5904504-5905346 GCF_000299155.1 Elephantulus edwardii | reverse complement strand
CATAACTGACCCTCCAAAGGGTTTTCAGAGGCAGTTAATCTCATGGGAGGAGATTGCCTGTCCTGAATTTTCTAGAAGAAAGATGAACAGTCTCCTCCCACTAAGATTTATAGGTTTGGAAAGCCAATAATGAATGGGGGGCCATGGCTTGGAGCAGCAGTGGGTTTTGTGGGCAAGGCTTTACAAATGCAGATGACTATTATTATTTATGGCCTTTTAAATCTTTTGTTTCATCTCTGATTAAGAAAGTACTCTCAACATCAACTGCAGCTGCCCAAATCTCTATTTCCCCCCCCCACTTCTGAATTGAATATATTTTTACATTGCATCCAAAATGTTTCGGAAGCCCATGGGTAGGTACTGCAAATTCAAACGTTTTCTAGTGTATGATGTGGAGAAAAATTTCTGTAGTGTATGAGGTAGGGAAATTTTCCTCGTGTATAGGTGGGGAAAAGGTGTCTTTCCATATCACAGAGAAGACATTGTATTGATGGGTTTTGCCCAGTGATTCTCCCGAAGGGAGGTACTCTCTCCCCTCTCACCCTAGGCACATTGGGAAATAACTGAAGACTTTCAATTGTTAGAATGGGGTCGATGCTACTCTTGTCTAGAGGGTGGAGGCCAGGCATTCTGCTAACTTAGAATTCCTGAAACAGATCCACAGCAAAGAATTGTCCAGCTAAAAATGTTGGCAAGGCCAAGATTGAAAACCTCTGGTGATTTGAAGGCTACAAAGAATCTTTTTCTTGCCCCGAATAAGCAAAGCACTCCTTAAGAATAGAAGAACGGTAGGAGGTATCTCACTCCCTGATTTCAAATCCTACTACACTGCCATAGTGGTA
>NW_006399929.1:5900048-5902681 GCF_000299155.1 Elephantulus edwardii | reverse complement strand
TAATAAAATATAATTATAGAATAAAAAAAAAGAATCTTTTTCTTCCCCAGGCCACCTCCCCCAATTGATAGGCTTCTGAAATATGTTGGCTGAAGCCTATATCCACTCTCACTTAGTAACCAAACTGAATGAGTTTAGGAGAATTAAGCAACCTTTCTGTTCTCAATCTCCTTGTCCGCACAATGGAGTTGTTAATAAACGCTTACTCCCGTGGTTATCTCGGGAGTGGAAGACAGTGAGCTGGCACTCAGTGCACTTGCTGGATGCATAAGTGCTGTGCTTCTGTACTCCACATGTAATTGTAGTAATAATAACGTTCATATTGAGAATCCTTTGTTAACAGTACTGACTGCGTAGACGTTTCCATAACTACAAAATGTGCCACATTCGTTTCTAGCTTGACAGTTTTTGTGGTCTGGCTTTGGTTAAAGAGCTTTGTATCACAGGGTTATGTGCTTAGCTACAAATTGACAAGTTCAGGGGATTCTCTTTGAGGGCAGTTCTGCTCTGTCCTATCAGGTCCTTATGAGTTGGAATGAACCCAGTGACAATGGCTTTGACTTAGGCTTGGGTCTGTCCTCACCCCAAGGTGATGACCAGGGAAGCTTGCAAAAAAAAAAACCACCAAAAACTAAAAACAAAAACAAACCAAAAACCAAAAAACAAGAACAGGAACTTCTATTTTTGGTGGAACAGAAGGTTTAGGCTCTAAAAGAAGCAAGGTACTAAGTAGGCATAATAGATAGCTATACTCTCTGGTGGTCTAAGTGGTATGGAACTGTGTTACCAATCCAAAGGTGTATGGTTCAAATCCACCAGCTGCTCCTAGAGAGATGAATGGACAATCTCGTCCCATGTGATTTAAAGCCTCTGAAAACCAACTGGAGGGACAGCGATGGGTTGGTTCCAAGCCGAGGGCAATGAGAGAGAGAGAGAGTTCTCAAGCAATCTTTAAGGCATATGTAATCAGACTCATTTACACATAGGTAGAGAACGTCATAGAGAGGACACATGACTCACTTGTACTCAAGCACATTTGCTTGGGAGCAGACTGGAGTTCAAAGTTCAATCAGCGTGATCTCAGGTCTCATACCGTCAACAGCTGTACTGCTCTTGAATTGATCACCACTGTTTATGGTTTTAACTCTGATTATCTCTATAGACGGGAAATGCTATGAGTTGTCCACCGGCTGAGCTGAATGTCTTCTGAAGGCTTTAAGTAGAGCCACTTCTAGAATTCTGTGTTATTATTTTTTCAGTTGAACAAAATGATTTCCTATTCACTACACAACATTTCTGCTAAAAATTTCTTATATGCTAGGTTGTGGTGTTGGAGAAAGTACAGCCAGAGTGCTCCTTGGAGGCAAAGGAGTCAAAGCTGCATCTCACATACTTTGGGCATGTCGTTAGGAGAGGCTATTCCTTGAAGAGGGACATCAGGCTGGGAAGGGTGGAGGGTCGGCAAAAGAGAGGAAGACCTTCAACCAGATTGACACAGTAACTGCTGCAATGGCTTCAAGTATGTCAGAAAACATTAGCATAGTACATGATATGGCAGAAGTCAGATCTGTTGTTCAAAGGGTCACTACGAGTTACATTCAACTTGGCGGTCCCTAACAACAGCAACAACAAAACACTAAACCTAATGATTTATATTACATGAGAGATCTGGTGGTAAGGAGTTGAACTGTAAACACAAATGCAGGCGTTTCCAATCCATGAGATGCTATAAGTGAGGAAGTTGGGCAGTCTTCTCTCAATGCAATGGACGTCCTCGGAAAACCTACTGAAGGGTCATCTATGGGTTGATTCTAACTCTGGGCAAATCATAGCTCATTTGGTTAACATTATATAAATAAGAAGACTGAGTATCAATTTAAGGGTATTAGGTAGCTTTATGATATTGTAGGCTGAAAGGACGTTTGGCATGCAGGGGATTATATTACAGTACATGAAAAGTTAACAACTTCAATTTTCCACTCTTCTGTGATGGCCTCTTTATACTATTTTTCCCTCCTTTGGTCCAGACTTACTCTTTACCACTGAAATGGACCTTCTTTGAAACTTCTCTGATATTTATTCATTAGAACACATTTAGTATGAACTTGTTATTTCATACAAAAGGAGAAAAAAATACATATTTAGAAAGTCACAACATATACACTTTAGTATAATTATTGTCTGTGCTGTTTTATCACAGAGAAGCAATAATAAAAGGCAGTCTTCTGTGTGGACCAAGCCTCAACAGCAAGCAAGCAGAATTCCTCACAACAGGACCTATAAGTAACATCGTGATAAATTGACCAAAAAAAGGAAGTGATCAGTTTTGTTTGGATCTATAATCAATGTAAATTTCTTTCTATCCAGAATCAAAGCCCATAAGTTATTGCTGCTGTTTTTATGTGTCATTGAGTTAGAACTGACTCATAGCTGGTTGATTCCTCAGAGGGTTTTCAGAAGCTGCAAATTACACAGAATGTGACTGTCCATCTTTCATCAACAGGTGGATTTGAACATTCTGTCTTTGGGTTGACAGCAAAACATCTTACCAGGAAGCCGCCAGAGTTCCCTGCCAAAAGGAATAGCAGTCAAGAAATTGAATGATATCATGAACTGGCCTTTATTTTTTTTTT
>NW_006399929.1:5897132-5898333 GCF_000299155.1 Elephantulus edwardii | reverse complement strand
ATAGTTTGCTTGTGTGTGATATTAATGATATTGTTTGAAAGTTTCCATGCTTTGTTGGTAATGGGGACAAACAAGGGCTTTTTTCAATCCGTTGGCCAGACAGCTGTATTCTAAATTTCTTGGCACACACACTAGTGAGTACATCCAGGGCTGCATCTGTTAATTGAAACAAGTTATTTTGTAGCCTATCAATTCCTGGGGCCTTATTTTTTTGCCAATGCCTTCATTGCAGCTTCCACTTTCTCCTTCATTGCTATTGATTTCTACTCATAAGATACTTCTTGAATTTTTCAGTGTCAATCGATTCTTTTTGGTACAGTGATTTTGTGTATTCGCTCCATCTTCATTTCATGTTTTCTGGGTCATTTAATATATTGCGCATATCATTTTTCAATATTGTGACTCCAGGTTTAAATTTCTTTTCCAGATTTCTCAGCTTCAGAAATGTAGAGCAAGTTCATCCATTTTTATTCTCCAATTCCAGATCTCTGCACATTCCATTATAATACTTTGCCTTGTCTTCTCCAGCTACCCTTTCACATCATCTGGTCAGCTAATTTAATTAGGCATGTTTTCTCTTTATTTTTGCTTCTCAATGCTCTAATGCAATTTTTAGAGTCTCTTTTGAAGTCCATTTAATTTTTTTTTCTTTCTCCTCTGTTTTTGTAATGACCTTTTGCTTTCTTCATGGATGACATCTTTAATGTCATCCCGAAACTCCTCTGGTCTTCAATCCTTGATGTTAAATGCTTCAAACCTATGCTTAAAAATTATTTTGAAATTCAGATGGAATGGATTCAAGATCAAATTTTGGTTCTTGTGAACTTATTTTCATTTTATTCGGCCTCAATTTGAATTTGCATATGAAATAATGCTCGTCAGACCCACAGTCCAAACCTGGCCTGGTTTTGACTGCCAATATTGAGCTCCGTCAACAATTCTTTCCACATATGTAGTCAATCTGATTTCTATATAATCCACAAGGTGAGGTCCATGTGTTAAGTTATCATATGTGTCTTTTATTAAGGTCCAGTGGTGATTAATTTTATAAAACATAATGCATGGAATGATTATGTGAAACACATCATGAATGAAGAATAGTGTAAAACACACATGAGGAAAAAAAAGGTTATTTTTGATGAAGAAATTATTGAAAATACAAAATTCAATCATTCTATCTCCAGTCTTATTTCTATCACCA
>NW_006399929.1:5890874-5895940 GCF_000299155.1 Elephantulus edwardii | reverse complement strand
CAACTGTTCATAGGGTTGTCAGAAAAGCGGATGGCCCATCCTGCTTCCTAGTCTCTCTTAATCTGAGAACTCTGCTGAAACCTGTCCACTATGAGTAATGCTTGTGGCACTATTACAGCAGTGGCAGAGCTTTCAGTATCACAGCCACCCACAAGTTATCTCAGTACAGCAAACTGACAAACAAATGCTGTACCAATTAGAATAATGTTCTTCCTGAACACAAAACAAGGACAATTTAGTTTGTAATTCTAATAGAAAATCAGTTTTCTCACCAGATCCAAGGGCTATTGTACCTGGGGTTGCTATATGCTATAAATTGGCACCTGAAAACAACACCTAACACACAACAAAAATTGAGAAGGAGAATTCCAGAACACCTGATTGTGCTCATGTAAAACCCACACTTGGACCAGGAAGCAGTCCTCAGAACAGGACAAAGAAACACTGCATAGTTCAAAATCAAGAAAAGAATGTGTCAGAGATGCATCTTGTCTCCATACCTTTTCAATCTATATTGTGAAACAGGTCATTCAGGAGGCTCCACTTTATGAGGAGGGATGTGGCATCATGATTGAAGGAAGACTCATCAGCAACATACATTATACAGATGACAACCTTGCTCACAGAAACTGAGGAGGACCTGAAGGATTTGCTACAGAAGACTGTAGTCTTCTATATAGCTTGATATTTAAAATTAAGACACTGGGCCAATTGGCAGCACCATTGAGTCTGTTAACATTTTCAGTTTACTTGGATTCACAATCAACACTCCTGGTACAAACAGTTGAGAAATCAAAAGATGAACTTCACTGGGAAAATCTGCTGTCAGGGACTGCTCCAAAGTGCTTAAGAGTAATGATGTCAGTCTGGACATTAAGGTACACCTGGTTCAGGCCATGATCTTTACAATTATTTGCTATCTATCTTATTCAAGTTGCTCTGAAAGAATTGGAAATTTAGAAGGCTCCAGGAGTTGATGACATACCAATTGACGTATTTCAACGAAGAGATGCTGCCCTGGATATGCTCATTAAGTTGTGTCAAGAAATCTGGAAGAAAGCCATCTGATGTTTGTTCCCATTCCAAAGAAAGATGATGCGACAGAGTGAGGAAATTATTAAACAATATCATCAATATCACATGCAAGCAAGATTCTGCTGAAAATTATGCAAAAATGACTAGAGCAACACATCAAAAGAGCTGACAGATGTGCAGGCTGGGTTTAGAAGATGCCGTAGTACTAGGAATATTGCAGCTAATGTTAGATGGTTCTTGGTAGAAAAGAGAGAGTACCAGAGGAGTATCTATCTGTGTTTCATTGACTATGCAAAGGCTTTTAACTGTGTGGATCACAACAGACTGTGGCTGACTCTGAGAATAATGGAAACCCCAGAACATTTGATTGTGCTTATGCAAATCCTATACTTGGTCCAGGAGGCAGTCGTGAGAACAAAATTAGAGAAAGACTGCATGGTTCTAAATCGGGAATTGTGTTGGCCAAAGATGAATTCTGTCTCCATACCTTTTTAATCTGTATGCAGAACAGATCATTTGGGACAGTGGGATATTTGTGGAGGAATGTGGCATCAGGATTGAAGGAAGATTCCTCAACAATCTGCATTATGCAGATGACACAACCCTGGATGCTAAAATTGAGGAGGACCTGAAGCACTTGCTGCATAAGGTCAAGGACTGCAGCCTTCAATATGGATTAAAGCTCAACATCAAGAAAACAAAGATTCTCTCCACTGGGCCAATTGGCAGTATCACTATGGATGGTAAAGAAATTGAGATTGTTAATAGTTTTAGTTTGCTTGGCTCCACAGTCAACACTCTTGGTGCCAGCAGCCAGAAAATGAAGAGACAAATTATACTGGGAAAGTCAGCTGTGAGGGACCTCTCCAGAGTACTGAAGAGCAATGATGTCAGGCTGGAGACGAAGGTGTGCCTAATCTGGCTATAGTCTTTGCAATTGTGTGCTATGTGTCAGAGAATTGGACAATAACAGCATGATAGAAAGCGATTGATGCCTTTGAGCTGTGGTCCTGGAGAAGAGTGTTGAATATACCATGGACTGTTAGGAGAAGAAACAGATTTGTCCTGGAGAGAGTGAAGCCAGGCTGCTACTTGGAGTCAAGGATTCTGGAGCTTCGTCTGACATACTTTGGGCATGTTGCAAGGAGTCACCATTCATTTGAAAGGGACATCATGTTTGGGAGAGTGGAGGGACAGTGCAAGAGATGAAGATCCTTAATGAGATCATTTAGCGATTGGGGTAATGGGAGTAAGTGTGTCAGAAACAGTGAGGTTGGCACATGATAGAGCAGAGTTTAGGACCCTTGAACGTAGGGTCACTATGAGTTGGAGGTGACTTGACAGCACATAACAACAACATCAGAGAGCTGGTCAATGACCAAAGATGACAAAAGAAGAATTGATGCTTTTGAGTTGTGGTGCTGGAGAAAAGTATTGAACATACCATGGACCACCAAGAAAACAAACAGGTCTGCTCTAAAGAGAGTGAAACCAGGCTGCTCCTTAGAGACAAGGATATTGAAGGTCTGTCTCACATACTATGCACATGTGGCCAACAAGGGTACCAGCCCCTGGAGAAGGACATCATGCTTGGAAGGGTGGAAGGACAGCACAGGATAAGAAGTCCCTGGATAAGATGGATTGACATAGCAAGTGGAGTAATGGGGGTTGGTGTGTCAGAGACAGTGAGCTTGACTCAGAATGGGGCAGAGTTCAAAGCTATTGTATGTAGGGTCAATATGAGTTGCAGGTGACTTGATGGCACATAAGAACAACACCAAAACCAACTGGGCCATCACAGTTCAAATTGCCTTTTGCTCAACCTGGATTTGTTTCTCTTTTTCACAGTTGTTTAGCTCTTTGATGATGATGATATTTGATTTCCTCTTATCTGAATGGAATATTGGATTTATGTCCTAGATTCACTTTCATTTGTTTTAAATGCAGGTTTTAAAATTTCTTAAGTTATTCCTTTCTCACTTCCTCCTTCCCTCCCCCCTTTCACTTCCTTCCTAAATGCCTTCTTTCATTTATTCCTTTTTGCATTTTACTTCTACTTTTTGCAACTTTATACAGTGCCAAAATCCTACCTTACTCATTTATAATGGCAGCTAAAAGATAGATTAATGCATTTTCAGTCTATAGTAGTAGTTCTCAACCATGGACCATTTTGCCAACCAGGAAATATGTAGAAATACCTGGAGATTTATGTCTTTCACGACTGAAGGCTTCTCTTAGCATCTAATGAATAAAGGCCAGGGACACTGCCCAATATCTGACAATGCAAACAGGACATCGCACCCCGCATGACAAATATTTGATTTACCAAAAATGTAAATAGTGCCAAGACCAAGATACATTGATAACAGCCTCACATCTTAATCTCAGAAATCACCACAGCCATCTCCAGAAGCTGATAACATCCTATCAGGAATCACCAGCTGGATGTGCGGAAGTTTTGCTGCTTTCAGTTGCTCCTCACGACATCTCTAGGAGACAGAGGACATTCCTGTTTTACTGATGAGCTAACTCCAACCTGAAGAGGTTAAGTAACTGTCAGAAAAAGTGTTCGCTTTTCCTCTTTCATGAAGTATAGCGAAGAGGTTATTGAGTTTTTTTCTGAAAGGCTTACTCTGGGCAGCCGGGTGTCAGCACTAGCATTTTTGGAGGAAATTCAAGTCCTCTCTCTATAGAGCTGTCAAGTCATGACTCGTCCTGAAAGGTGGGCCAAGAGTTCCCCTATAGTTTTTCAATTATGTGAGAACAACAGTTAAGGAGTTATTGATCTCCAGGGTCCAGGCTAGCATATAGATGTAAGCTTTAGCCTAGAAACGTGACACCAGTGGTCATTGGTAATTCCCCCACCCCCAGCCCCAATACTCTGAGCAATACTTTGTACAAACTTGGCTGTGTCTTGAATCTCTGTCCTAGGCAACTTCTTCTGATTGTCCTTATCCGGATCTGAGCTTTCGTTCCTCCTGGTCTCATGGGCATGTAGATGACTCCTGTGCACTTTGCAATTGAGACTCATTTGTGTATTGCTTGCTAAGGGCTTTTACGGTTTCATTTGTGCTTATTTTGTCTTTATAGCCCGATTGCCAGCTTCTTGGACAGCTGAAGACTAATGAATGCTATTGATTAACAAATGCTCTGGTAGCAAGAGACCCATCCTTCACTCCTTTCTTTTAGTTTATGTATCCCCAAGAATTTACCAAGTACTTCCTGTACGCCAGGTATTGTGCAAATGGTATCATTAGAAACAAAAGTATTAAACATCAGAAAACAAGAGAATCAAAGGTTTTAGTGCTGATTAAATGAAAAGGCACAAGTGAATTATGTAGCACAGTTCTTGGCACCAAGGTGTGTGTGTAGTAAGTAATAGATGGTATTGTTACTATTTCTTCTAACATACAGACAATGTTGTTGCTGTGTATTGCTGGCTAGTTGCCTTTGACATATGGTAGCCCCGTACAAAATTCAATCAAGGCCAATCCTACATAGTCATGGTCATTGCCGAGTTTGAGTTCATTGTTGCAGTTATTGTGTGTCTACTATACTAGGGTTCACATCTTCTAGCATTACATGGGGAAATAAATGTGTGGTGATAATAAGTTTGTGGGCTAACTTTTGGATGCAGACTATAAGATTTTCTTTCTGGACCATCTAATCGTAAAAGCTCTACTGAAGCCCTTCTACCATGGGTGATCCTTTTGGTATTTGAAATCCCAGTGGCATCAGCAGCAGAGCAACTTAGCAATAACCACAGTATGGTACAGCACACTGACAGATGGGTGATGGCAAAGAATAAGTGTTATTATTGTTGTTGTTGTTCTGTGCTGTCAAGTCCCCTATGACTGTTCCTTTTAATGCATAGGGAGCTCTAGTGGCCTAGTGATAAGAAGTTGAATAGTAATACCAAAGGCACGTGGTTCAAATCCACCAGCTGCTCAGTGGAAGAAGAATAGGTAATCTCCCATGTGATTAACTGCTTCAGGAAACCTGCTGGAAGGTCACTTTCTAAATTATTGTTG
>NW_006399929.1:5885004-5887519 GCF_000299155.1 Elephantulus edwardii | reverse complement strand
CCTGGAGAAGCTAGTGGATTTGAACTGTATGCCTTTGGGTTGATAACCCTGTTTACTATTAAATCACTAAAGCTCCCCCCCTTTGGAAGTGTTGTTGCTTCCAATCAAGTCAGAATGGACCAGTAGCTGATGCTCTGGTGGGTTTTCAGAAGCAATTAGTCTCATGGGAAGAGACTGTCTTTCACCTACAGAGCAGCAGGTGTTTGGTGATTTTTTTAAACTAATTTTATTAATTTTAATGAACATTTACAGAAATTTTGGATTTCCATTCATTGTTACATTTTTCTCTCTGCCCATCCCTCCCTCCCAGTTCGTTCCTATCTCTGAAAAATAACTTCCCCCCACCCTGAGTAACCGTGTGCCTTCAGGATTGCAGCACGGCTTCTTACCACTAGGCCACCAGAGCTCCCTCCTTTGCCAGTGGTAGGTGCTTGATGAGTTTGTTCTTTGATTGAAAGGAGTCTACCCTAGGAGACAATATGTGCGCAAAGTGCTGAAACCTATGTTTGTAGCTCTCGGCCACAAGTTTGAGTGAACAGATATTTTTATGGCTGTATCATCCACAAGCTGAGGGTGGCTCAGGGAATGCCTGACAGGGAAATGCATTTTTAAGAGTGAAGTAAACCACGGGGTCAGCATCTTAAGGAGGACTCACACTCAAATATACTTCTTAACCCTCCTTGTAAATGACATTTGATTACCTTGGGAATCTGTCAGCTGCTCTTTTCCAGGCTCAGATACCGTTGCAGGTTTCTGGAGGGCAAGATTTACAGTGTAGGTTACCAGAGAACACCCGTGTAATAATAATGGCTCTATCTATACAGAGAGGGGTCAGGGAAGCCCAGTAAACAAGCCTGAACTGTCAGAACCCATAGTAAAAGCAATACATTGTTAAATTTGGAAGAATTGTCCTATGTGGACATCCATTTGAGACGTGTTTACGCCAGGGCTTATCACAGATGCTGAGGGTGGAAGGAGGCAGCTCTGATTCCAGCTCTCCTTGACAACATGACCCTGTGGTAGCATCATTCTATGATGAAAACGTGGGGCGAGCCTTTGCAGGAAGTCAGTTGCCAAGCTGATACACTGCCGTGAAAGGTCCACATTCCCTGCTGAATGCAGATAACAAGTGATGGCCTAATCCAAATTACCAAATGAACGTTCTTGTCAAATGATATGCTTTTTGTGAAAAGGCTGTGGCTCCTAAATGTATATGAGTTGTATTTGAGCTATTTGCTAAGTTTTAAGCTCATATTTCCATTTTGGCTTAAGTGAATGTGTCAAATATGTCCCTAAATAGTGTTTTCATCTACAGTTATGCTTCCCTTCAATTTTACATTCTCTGTTAAAGACTTTTGCAGTGTCTCTCTTGAAAAAGGAATGGATTCCCTACCCCACCCCCAGTACATCAATTAACAGATGTTATACAATTCAAATCATGTGAAAAGCAGGGGTTTATGAGGAGGAATGTGGCATCACGATTGGAGAAAGTCTCATCAACAACCTACATTATGAAGATGATACAACCTAGCTTGCTGAAACTGAAGAAGACCTGAAGTGCTTTCTGCAGAAGCTCAAGGACTGTAGTCTTCAATACGGATTGAAGCTCAACATCAAGAAGACAAAGATTTTCACCACAGGGCCAAATGGCAGAACCATGATAGATGGAGAAGAGATTGAGGTTGTTAACAATTACTGCTTGCTTGGCTCCACAATCAACACTCTTAACACCAGCAGTCAGGAAATCAAAGGATGAATTTCACTGGGTACATTCTGTTGTCATGGACCTCTCTAGAGTGCTAAAGAGCACTAGATACAAAGTGTATCTAGTCTAGATACAAAGGTGCACCTAATACAGGCCATGGTCTTCGCAACTACTTGTTGTGCTTTAGAGAACTGGACAACGACTTAAAATGACAGAAGAAAAATCGATGCCTTTAGCTTGTGCTGCTGGAGAAGAGTTTTGAGCGTACCATGGACTGCCAAGAAAACAAATCAGTCTGTCTTAGTTTCTCCTTAGAGACTAGGATTTTGAAGCTCCATCTCACATACTTTGAGCACATGGCCAGAAGAGACAGTCCTTGGGGAGGGACATCATCCTCAGAAGGGTGGAGGCACAGTACAGGAGAGGAGACCCTGGATGAGATGGATTGATACAGTAACTGGGGCAATGAGGGTTGGTGTGTCGGAATTAGTGAGACTGGCTCAGGACAGGGAAGGGTTAAGAGCTGCTGTCCATAGAGTTGCTGTAGGCTGCAGGTAACTCAACAACAGTTAACACCAACAATAATTAATTATATTGGTTGTTTTGTTGTTGATGGTGGTGGGGTTTTTTTTTTTGAGATAATGTTTATTGAATGTTTGCTGTATGTAATACAGTGTTTACATACAGCATTAAAGACTCCATATTCTGTTGGGTCACCTTTCTTGGGAATGAGAACAAATATGGATCTCTGTCAGTAATTTGGCCAGGAAACTGCCCTCCAATTTTCTGGCATAGACTGGTGACCATTTT
>NW_006399929.1:5878782-5883966 GCF_000299155.1 Elephantulus edwardii | reverse complement strand
ATCAGATCTGACTGGTACAGGAGGAAGTTGTCCCTCCTTCTCTGGCAGAGCATCTGGTGGATTTGAACTGCTTACCTTTGGGATTGCAGTACAGCTTCTTGCCACAAGGCCACCAGAGCTCTCCTTATATTGATTTCTTTTTTTAATGAAGTCTCTTGTTTGGAGTTAATAAAACCTCATGGAGGGACTTTGTATTTCTAAGTCAGTTGTTGTTATTTTCTAGTAACATTCTTCTAACTGGTACCCCACTCTTCTGTCAATTTGTTGCTCTGGGGTACCCTAGGGTTGCTGTGATGCTGAATCTTATGCCCTTAGGATGTAAAATGCCTTAACGGTTACCCATGGTGGACAGTGTTTGTTGGAGCTCCCAGTTTAATACTGGTTTGGAAGCAGGAGTGACTTCCACTCCCTAAAGAACATCCCTCTGGAAACTCTATGAACTTTGAGAAATGATGATAGTGAAAGAAAGGCTTCAGGTCTTTTGAATCTAGCGTCACTATGAGTTGTACTAGACTCAGTGGCAATCAACAAGACAACAACAACAAATACAATACTTTTGGTCTGTCCACAATAACTGGTATTTAGTAGTTGATTATTATTATTATTTTTTAAAGAATTTAGGAAACGTGTTACCAACTACTTCCAATTTCTAGGACTTGATTCAGGCCATGGCATTTTTTAAAAAAGTAACTAGTTCACTTACAAAATTTGAATACATTGTTTTTCACAAAAGAACCTTCTCATTTCCTTCAAACCTACCCCCCTCCCACCCATCGAAATGTACAACCCTATAATTAACACTCTCCTGCCCATCCTCACATCTTTGCCTCCTTATATATTCATATTCATTCTACAATAATGATTTTATACACTATCTGTCCTTGTGAGACTGAGTTCACTCATCATGATGCTCTCCAGTCACTCCCAAGTTAGGTTAATGATTTACAAAGTCATTGGTTCTGTGTACTGCATAGTATTCCATTGTAGGAATGAATGAACCATAATGTGTCAATCCATTCAATTGTTGTTGGACATCTGGGATGTTTCCATGTTCCTGTGATGTTGAATAATGCAGCTATGAATATTCATGTGCAAGTCTTCATTTGAGCTTCAGTTCTCATTTTCTTGGGGTATATTTTAAGTCATGGAATAGCTGGGTCATATGGAATTTCTATGTTCAGCTTTTTGAGGAAGCAACAAACTGCCTCCAGACTGGTTGTACCAATTTACAATCCAAGAACAATGTGTTAGAGTTACTATCTCACCACATCCTCTCCAACCCTTATTACTTGCTGTCCACTTAAACTTTGTCTATGCTGGAGTGAGATGATATCTTCTTGTGGTTTTGATTTGCATCTCTCTTATTGCCAGTTTTTGGAGCATTTCTTCATGTATTTGTTGGCTGTTTGGATATCTTCCTCTTTGAAAATTCTTTCCATGTCTTTTGCCCATTTTGTAATTGAGTTATTAGTCTTTTCTTTATGGAGGCTTAGGAGTATTCTATGAATTTTCATTATGAGACTCTTGCCTGAGATGTTAAATGTTTGTTCCCATTTGGTAGGTTTTCTTTTCACCCTGTTGAAAAAAGTTTTTGATGCACACAAGGACTTAAGGAGGAGGAGGAGCGGGAGCGGGAGCGCATCCCGTCAGGGGCGGGCTGGCTGGCTGGCCACACCGTGGAAAGAATCCGCAGAGACGTTGTCTACTTCAGAGTGTGCATTTCTGGCTGTATTTGGCAGTCACTTTATACAGTGGACTAGGCCTTCTAAGCTTTACCCATGACTTCTTTTGCATTCTTGCTGCTATGACATTGATTCAAGACATCTTTATGTCCTTTGTTTATTGTTAAAAGTCTCCTAATGAATCTTCATGCTACCACTATTGTTTATTTCTGTGCGCTCCACTCTTCTTGATTTTCTATGTGCAAATCCATGGATCCCTGTTTTTGTAAAAAAAACTTTCCATGAGAATTCATTGCCAATAGCTTAAAAAGTGGGCCCAAGTTCTAGTTCTCCATTTATACGTCCGTACTCTAACAATTCCCATCCAATCCATTGGGCTTTTTGTTTCCCACATAGAACTTCATCTAAGGCTATTTCACACCTCTGCAGATACCATTATCTCTATTTAATTTTTCATTCCTTGTTATCTCTGTTTGGCAAATTCCTACTCATCTGTCCAGACTCAGCTCAAATGTTGTATCTTTCTTGAATCCACTCTTTGCTTTACTACAAAATTTTGTTTACATATTCATGAAAGCATTTACTGTTTATTCAATCCTTACTGAACATTAAGTCTTCATAATTCATGACTATATAATTTACAAAATTTATTGACTTTGGATAAGTTACTCAACTTTTTATGATTTATTTTCCTCATCTGTAAAATGAGGATAATAATAATAAGTACTTCATACGATATCATAAAGTTTAAATGGACTGATAGATATAAAGTGCTTGAAACAGTGCCTAGTGAGTACTCAATAACAATATTAACTAAAACTACTGCTTTATTTAATCATCTTAACAGGCAAGTATTCCAGGAGTTGTTGCTATTAGTTGCCATCGAATCAGTTTCTATTCATGGCAGTATCATGTGCAGTAAGATAGATTTGGGCTCAAATTCACAGGGAAATCAGCTTCCTGGTCCTAAAACATCTCCTTTATTTTTGCTATATTTGAGCCCATCACTGAAGCTATTGTGTCAACCACATAAGGCAAGTAATACCATTTTTACTTTTGTTGTTGAGTCCCATCTAGTCTAGATGACTCATAGCAACCCTATGAACAAAAGACCTGAACATTTGTTTAACTTTCATCATTTTTCTACATTCATAGAGTTTATGGAAGCAAACTGTTGGTTGCAATTCCTACAACCAAGTCTGTTTTAATTTGTGAGCACCACATTTATAGCTGCAGAAATAAAATTTTAAAGAGGTTAAAGAATTTGATTAAACACATTAACTTGGAAATGGCAGATTAAAGGTTCGAAAAGGAGCCTACTAAAAAAAAAAAGGAGCCTACTGACTTGCAAGAACTGCGGTCCCATCAGCATATAGAATGATCTTAATACCTTTACCACATTATCATTGGAATTGATCTATCTGTTGAAAAATTTGTCTCTTAATAATGTATTTAATCCTTCTGGAGAACTTTGTATAACTTCTATTTGTAGCACAACACCCAGTAGTAGTAGGAGTGTCACATTAAGTGAATGTGTGGATAAGTATTTTTATTCTGTATTTTCACATTGAGATTAGCTGGCAAAGGTTGATACTGGAAATATCAGCAGAAGAGCATTTGAGCTGTTTTAGCTCCACCAAGAACATCATCAGTGAGAAACTGGGATTAAGGCGGATGAGGTGAGCCATTCGTGGGGCCCCAGCCACTCTTCTTGCTCCGTTCTTGTGACCACCTCCAGCAGCTACAGTGAAGAATGAGACAAGCCACCTCTACGAGTTTCACTCCGTTACTCTGAAGTGTAACAAATATCATGTTCTTTTATTTCGCTAAATCAATTTTATTCTGCTCTGGCCCCCTCTGACCTGACTGGTGGGAAATTCAATCTCAGTCATTATTGGGATTCTCTTTTCTTCTCTGTGGGGTCTGTAATAATCTTAGGTTTATAAGGTGTCAAAACTAGGGAAGAACCAGAATCCTTTGTTTTGCTTGCTCTTCATTTTTCTATTGCTCTATTTATTTCTGGCAAATGTAGTTAAGAGCCAGACCCACCCAGAAATAGCCTGCTCACATGATATCCTGCTCTCTGTTCTCCACACAGAGTCTGAGGAAACATTTGCTTTTTCTTTTTAGGTACAGTGTTTCCAAGCATTCTTCCATGATGGTTGTGTTAATTAAGATATCCAAGAACAGCCTAGCTGTCTAGTTGCCATGGAAATACCCTATTCCCAGCTCTACTCTTGACCTTCGTTGTTGTGTGCTGTTGAGTTGGAACTGACCCATAGCTGACCTTCCGGTGGGATTTTCAGAGGCAGTAAATCACACAAGGGTAGTCTGCCCATCCTTTTCCCGTGGAGCAGCTGGTGGATTCAAACCTTGTGGCTTTGTGATTGCAGCAGAGTTTCTTACCACTAAACCACCACTCTTGATCTTAGGATGCTCACATCCTTCCATTAGTCTGAAAGCTTCTGCCACTCTTATCAAGAAGACACAATCAATATAATTAGCCAAACAAAGAGGTCCAAATGTGTTTTCAGTCTAGTTGATCCCAACACATGTGACCCCATCTTTCATAGCATTTTCTTGATGGTAGTCATCGCAGAAATGTATGAGCAAAGCTTTCTTTTTTCATTCCACTCGGTGGATTTGAACAACCAACCTTTCAGTTAGTAGCCAGACACAAGTCATTTGCATCATCCAGGAGGCCTCTCTCCTATCAAAGTGTTTCATTTCACTTTCTCCTTCTAGCTGCTTAAAGATGACTCAGCCAATTTACCTTCTGGGTTTTAGACACCTAAAACCTTCCTCTCATTTTTGGATGATCCTAGCACAAATACAGAGCTGCTAGCATTGTTCTTAACAGGAGAACATGGTGTTCTGCGGGGAGGCCAAGTGGTAGTGAAGAGCAGGGATGGGGTGACAGAAGTGGAAGGAAGTGCATCCTAATGAATCCTTCTGTATTTCGCTCTTTTTAAATCATCAATGACTTCTCAGTTTCTCATTCCCATATACCTATCTTTCTCATTTTGCTGACTTAATGTGTGCATTTTCTTTGACTCTCATGCCAAGTTCTGCCTGATTCAGATTTCCTCACCTCCTAAGACCTATTGAAAAGGATAAATCATTTCTGGTCTGCAAATTACTGTTGGATTTTCTTTGGAAATCCCACGTATCACTTTGCAGACTTCACCTGAGTAAATGGAGCCTCTGGCATTTCTTCACTGGCAGCCTCCCTACAGTACGTCTTACTGGAAGACAGCAAATAATTTCATTTCATTTCTTTTTGCACACTGCTTTTAAGCACTCTGCCAAAGGCGTTGTTGTTTTCAGGAGATTTTGCAGGTCTTAGCAGACCTGTTCATTTTTAATTTATTCAACTATCAAGTATGGAAATACAAAAGAGGAGGAACAGTTGTAAGCAGACCCTAGTGATTGGTACATGGAATGTGAGAGCCATGAATGAAGGAAAATTAGAAATTGTTAAGAAAGAAATGGAATGCATAAA
>NW_006399929.1:5874892-5875802 GCF_000299155.1 Elephantulus edwardii | reverse complement strand
GCAGGGTTTAGGGCTGTTGTGCATAGGGTCGCTATGAGTCGGAAATGACTCGACGGCACATAACAACAACAACACCATTAATATTTAGGACTGAAATAATGAGGCTGTGCTGCACCCATTAGGCCTGGGTCTCCTCATTTCATCCGTTACATAGATGACTGATGATATCAACCATGAGGTTTGCTCTCCATCATTGGAAGCATCTTTATTATTCAAAGACATGCTTGCTTTAAGAGAACGGTTCCTGGTTTACAGCATTTCTCTCTGGGAATCATAAAAAAAAAATAAGAACTCTCTTAGAGAAAACCTCAAAGAAAACTATTCTTGAAAAATAAAAGTGTGAAGTCTTGGAGGAGGTTAGAAGAAGTAGTCCTCTAACTCTGCTCTTAGCCCACTTCTCAAACATTCTGTTCTATTTCTGAATGCTTGTGGCCTCCGGGCTGCTCTCACAGGGAGACATAAAATCCTTAATAAGGGTCATTGTTTCAAGGTGGCCAAGGTTAGTTGCTTCACTGCTTGGATGATGCTGACTACACCAATAATGACATCTCACCTAATGAAACTGTCAATGAGAGGGCAGACCCTCGGCGTACAGGCTGAATAATCAGAAAGCAGGTCCCTCACTCTGTCACTTAGAGTTGACCACGTGAGCTATTACCTGGACACTGTGTCCAACTCATGTACTAGGTCAGAAATGGTCTTGTGGGGATGCTAGGTCATCCCTGAAGGAAACTCATATTTATTGAATTTATTTATTGAATATTTATTAATTAGTACACTGTGCTAGTCACTGTTGTAGTTAAACTAACTCATAGCTGACCTTTCAGCAGGTTTTCAGAGGCAGGCGACTCAACCAATAACATTCTATGACAGATTTGGAAGCAGGAGTGGCATCCACTTCCTAAACAAC
>NW_006399929.1:5872898-5874147 GCF_000299155.1 Elephantulus edwardii | reverse complement strand
CAAACAGGTTTGTCCTGAAGAGGACGAAGTCTGGTTGCTCTTTGGAGGCAAGGATTCTGAAGCTTCATCTGACATACGTGGGGCATGTAGCAAGGAGGGCGCAGTCTTTGGAGAGGGATATATTTGGGACAGTGCAAGAGAGGAAGACCCTTGATGAGATGGATCTTTTCAGTGATTGGAGTAATTGGAGTAGGTGTCTCAGAGACAGTGAGATTGGTGTGTCGGAGACAGTGAGATTGGCACAGGATAGAGCAGGGTTTAGGGATCTTGTACATAGGGTTGCTATGAGTTGCAAGTGACTTGACAGCACATAACAATAACAACAAAGTTAATGTGATAAAAAATTTTGAGGGTGGATCAGGTTGAGCATTGAACAACATGATGGACATAATGAATGCCATGGAATTTCAAATTCACCCATGTTGATTCTTGAAATGTCTAATGTTTTGTTTCATGCCTCTTAAGATATAAATAAACCAACCAACCAACCAACCACCAACCAACCAACCAACCAACCAACCAACCCACCAACCCACCCTCAAAACACATTGTCTGAAGAAAGGAAAACAGGAGGGGACATCAAAGTGATACAGGAGGTACCTTAAAAGAGAGGCAAGTGGTCAAAGCTGGAATAATCTGAACAACAAAAGAACTATTATGGACTGAACCCTAGGTGTAAAATATAAGCATGAAACATATGCACATGTAGATACTAATAAATGTTTGAATATTAGATAAGCTGCTCCTTGGAGGCACGGATTCTGAAGCTTCATCTGACATACTTTCTGCCTGTAGTAGGGAAGAACCAGTCCTTGGAGAGGGACATCTTGCTTAGAAGGATTGAGAGGCAGTGCAAGAAAGGAAGACCCTCCATGAGGTAGATTGACTCGGTGACTGGGGTAGTGGGGTAGGTATGTCAGAAACGATAAGTTTCGCTCAGAATAGAGCAGAGTTCAGAGCTGTTGTAGACAGGGTCACTGCAAGTCGCATGCAACTCAATGGCACATAACAACAACAACAATAACAATTTATGCAAATACTATCTCTATATATCTCCATACTATACAAACATGCTTCAGTTTGCTCGGCTCCACGGTCAACACTCTTGGCACCAGCAGTCAGGAAATCAAAAGATGTATTGCGATGGGAAAGTCTGCTGTTAGGAACCTCTCTAAAGTACTCAAAAGCAACAGTGTCTCTCTGGAGACTAAGGTGCGCCTGATACAGGCCATGGTCTTTGCAATCACTT